>NC_141467.1:25789291-26041001 GCF_009769465.1 Tauraco erythrolophus | reverse complement strand
AGCCCTACAGAGCCTACAGAAGCCCTACAAGCCCTACAGAGCCCTACAGAGCCCTACAGAGCTTCCTAAAGCCCTACAGAGCTCTACAGAGCTCTACAGAAGCCCTACAAAGCCCTACAGAGCCCTACTTCCTAAAGCCCTACAGAGCCCTACAGAGCTTCCTAAAGCCCTACAGAGCTCTACAGAAGCCCTACAAGCCTTACAGAGACCTACAGAGCCTACAGCCCTACAGAGCTTCCTAAAGCCTACAGAGCTCTACAGTGCTCTGCAGAAGCCGTACAAAGCCTTACAGAGCCCTACAGAGCTTCCTAAAGCCCTACACGACCTTCCTAAAGCCCTACAGAGCTCTACAGACTCTACAGAAGCCCTACAGAACCCTACAGAGCCTTACAGAGCCCTACAGAGATTTCTAAAGCCCTACGAGCCCTACAGAGCTCTACAGAAGACCTACAGAGCCTACAGAGCTTTACAGAGCCTACAGAGCTTCCTAAATCCCTAAAAGCTCTACAGAGCTCTACAGAAGCCCTACAACGCCCTACAGAGCCCTACAGAGCTTCCTAAAGCCCTACAGAGCTCTACAGAGCTCTACAGAAGCCCTACAGAAACCCTACAGAGCCCTACAGAGCTTCCTAAGCCCTACAGAGCTCTACAGAGCTCTACAGAAGACCTACAGAGTCCTACAGAGCTTTACAGAGCCCTACAGAGCTTCCTAAAGCCCTACAGAGCTCTACAGAGCTCTGTAGAAGCCCTACAGAGCACTACAGAGCCCTACAGAGCCCTACAGAGCCCTACAGAGCTCTACAGAAGCCCTACAAGCCTACAGAGTCCTACAGAGCACTACAGTGCTTCCTAAAGCCCTACAGAGCTCTAGAGAGCTCTACAGAAGCCCTACAAAGCCCTACAGAGCCCTACAGACTTCTACAGATCTTCCCTAAGACCTACAGAGCTCTACAGAATCCCTACAAAGCCTTACAGAGCCCTACAGAGCCCTACAGAGCTTCCTAAAGCCCTACAGATCTCTACAGAGCTCTACCTAAGCCCTACAAAGCCCTACAGAGCCCTACAGAGCCCTACGAGCTTCCTAAAGCCCTACAGAGCCCTACAGAGCCCTACAGAGCCCTACAGAGCCCTACAGAGCTTCCTAAAGCCCTACAGAGCTCTACAGAGCTCTACAGAAGCCCTACAAAGCCCTACAGAGCCCTACAGGGCCCTACAGAGCCCTACAGCGCCCTACAGGGCCCTACAGATTTCCTAAAAGCTCTACAAGATCTCTAACAGAGCTCTACAGAAGCCCTACAGAGCCCTACAGAGCCCTACAGAGCTTCCTAAGCCCTACAGAGCCCTACAGAGCTTACAGAAGACCTACAGAGCCTTACAGAGCCCTACAGAGCTTTACAGAGCCCTACAGAGCTTCCTAAAGCCCTACAGACTCTATAGACCTCTACAGAAGCCTTACAAAGCCCTACAGAGCCCTACAGAGCTTCCTAAAGCTCTACACAGCTCTACAGAGCTCTATAGAAGCCCTACAAAGCCCTACATAGCCCTACAGAGCCCTACAGAGCTTTACAGAGCTTCTTAAAGACCTACAGAGCACTACAGAAGCACTACAAACCCCTACAGAGCCCATACAGATCTTCCTAAAGCCCTACAGAGCTCTACCAGAGCTTCCTAAAGCCTTACAGATCTACAGAAGCCCTACAAAGACCTACAGAGCCCTAAAGCCCTACAGAGCCCTACAGAGCCCTACAGAGCTTCCTAAAGCCCTACAGAGCTCTACAGAGCTCTACAGAAGCCCTACAAAGCCCTACAGAGCCCTAGAGCCTTAAAGACTTTACAGAGCCCGACAGAGCCCTACAGAGCTCTACAGAACCCTACAAAGCCTACAAGCCCTACAGAGCTTCCTAAGCCCTACAGACCCTACAGAGCTTCCTAAACATTACAGAGCTCTAGAGAGCTCTACAGAAGCCCTACAGAGCTACAGAGCCCTACAGAGCCCTACAAGCTTCCTAAGCCCTACAGAGCTCTACAGAGCTCTACAGAATACCTACAAAGCCCTACAGAGCCCTACAGAGCCCTACAGAGCTTCCTAAAGCCCTAGAGCCCTAAGAGCTTTACAGAGCCCTACAGAGCTTCCTAAAGCCCTACAGAGCTCTAGAGAGCTCTACAGAAGCCCTACAGAGCCCTACAGAGCCCTACAGAGCTTCCTAAAGCCCTACAGAGCTCTACAGAAGCCCTACAGAGCCCTACAGAGCCCTACAGAGCCCTACAGAGCTTGCTAAAGCCCTACAGAACTCTACAGAGCTCTACAGAAGCCCTACAGATCCCTACAGAGACCTACAAAGCCCTACAGAGCCCTACAGAGACCTACAGAGCCCTACAGAGCTTCCTAAAGCCCTACAGAGATCTACAGTGCTCTGCAGAAGCCCTACAAAGCCTTACAGAGCCCTACAGAGCCCTACAGAGCTTCCTAAACCCTACAGGCTCTAGAGAGCTCTACAGAAGCCCTACAAAGCCCTACAGAGCCCTACAGAGATTCCTAAAGCCCTACAGAGCTCTACAGAGCTCTACAGAAGCCCTACAGAGGCCTACAGAGTCTTACAGAGCCCTACAGAGCCCTACAGATCTTCCTAAAGCCCTACAGAGCTATAGAGAGCTCTACAGAAGCCCTACAGAGCCTACAGCGCCTACAGAGCTTCCTAAAGCCCTACAAAGCTCTACAGAAGCCCTAAAAGCCCTACAGAGCCTACAGAGCTTCCTAAAGCTCTACAGAGCTCTACAGAGCTCTATAGAGCCCTACAAAGCCCTACAGAGCCCTATAGAGCCCTACAGAGCCCTACAGAGCTTCCTAAAGCCCTACAGAGCTCTACAGAAGCACTACAAAGCCCTACAGAGCCCTACAGCTTCCTAAAGCCCTACAGAGCTCTACAGAGCTTCCTAAAGCCCTACAGAGCTCTACGGAGCTCTACAGAAGCCCTACAGAGCCCTACAGAGCCCTACAGAGCCTACAGAGCCTTAAAGAGCCTTACAAGCCCTACAGAGCTTCCTAAAGCCCTACAGAGCCCTACAGAGCTCACAGAAGACCTACAGAGCCCTACGAGCCCTACAGAGCTTTACAGAGCCCTACAGAGCTTCCTAAAGCCCTACAGAGCTCTACAGAGCTCTACAGAAGCCCTACAAAGCCCTACAGAGCCCTACAGAGCCTACAGAGCCCTACAGAACTTCCTAAGGCCCTACAGAGCTCTACAGAGCTCTACAGAAGCCCTACAAAGCCCTACAGAGCAATACAGAGCCCTACAGAGCTCTACAGGCTTCCTAAAGCCCTACGAGGTCTACAGAGCTCTACAGAAGCCCTACAAAGCCTACCGAGCCCTACAGAGCCCTACAGAGCTTCCTAAGCCCTACAGAGGTCTACAGAGCTCTACAGAAGACCTACAGAGCCCTACAGAGCCCTACAGAGCTTTACAGAGCCCTACAGAGCTTCCTAAAGCCCAAAAGAGCTTTACAGAGCTCTACAGAAGGCCTACAAAGCCCTACAGGCCTACAGAGCCCTACAGAGCTTCCTAAAGCCTACAGAGCTCTACAGAGCTCTACAGAATCCCTACAAAGCCCTACGAGCCCTACAGAGCCCTACAGAGCTTCCTAAAGCCCTACAGAGCTCTTCAGAAGCACTACAAAGCCCTACAGAGCCCTACAGAGCCCTAGAGAGCCCTACAGAGCTTTCTAAAGCCCTACAGAGCTCTACAGAGCTCTATAGAAGCCCTACAAAGCCCTACAGAGCCCTACAGAGCCCTACGAGTTCCTAAAGCCCTACAGAGCTCTACAGAGCTCTACAGAAGACCTAGAGAGCCCTACAGAGCCCTACAGAGCCCTAAAGAGCTTCCTAAAGCCCTACAGAGCCCTACAGAGCTCTACAGAAGCCCTACAGAGCCCTACAGTCCTTTCTAAATCCCTACAGAGCTCTACAGAGCTCTAAGAAGCCCTACAGAGCCCTACAGAGCCCTACAGAGCCTTACAGAGCCCTACAGAGCTTCCTAAAGCCCTACAGAGCTTTACAGAGCTCTACAGAAGCCCTACAAAGACCTACAGGGCCCTACAGAGCTTCCTAAAGCCCTACAGAGCCCTACAGAGCATTACAGAACCCTACAGAGCTTCCTAAAGCCCTACAGTGCTCTAGAGAGCTCTACAGAAGCCCTACAGAGACCTGCAGAGCCCTACAGAGCCCTACAGAGCTTCCTAAAGCCCTACAGAGCTCTAGAGAGCTCTACAGAAGCCCTACAAAGCCCTACAGTGCCCTACAGAGACCTACAGAGCTTCCTAAAGCCCTACAGAGCTCTAGAGAGCTCTACAGAAGCCCTACAAAGCCCTACAGAGCCCTACAGAGCCTACAGAGCTTCCTAAAGCCACGACAGAGCCCTACAGAGCTTCCTAAAGCCCTCAGAGCTCTACAGAGCTCTACAGAAGCCCTACAAAGCCCTACAGAGCCCTACAGATCTTATTAAAGCCCTACAGAGCCCTACAGAGCTTCCTAAAGCCCTACAGAGCTCTACAGAAGCCCTACAAAGCCTTACAGAGACCTACAGAGCCCTACAGAGCCCTACAGAGCTTCCTAAAGCCCTACAGAGCTCTACAGAGCTCTACAGAAGCCCTACAAAGCCCTACAGAGCCCTACAGAGCCCTACAGAGCTTCCTAAAGCCCTACAGAGCTCTACAAAGCTCTACAAAGCCTACAGAGCCCTACAGAGCCCTACAGAGCCCTACAGAGCTTCTAAACCCTACAGAGCTCTACAGAGCCTATAGAAGCCCACTAACAAAGCCCTACAAGAGCCTACAGAGCCCTACAGAGCTTCCTAAAGCCCTACAGAGCTCTACAGAGCTCTACAGAATACCTACAGAGCCCTACAGAGCCTACAGAGCCCTACAGAGCTTCCTAAAGCCCTACAGAGCTCTACAGAGCCCTACAGAACCCTACAGAGCCCTACAGATCCCTACAGAGCCCTACAGAGCTTCCTAAAGCCCTACAGAGCTCTACCAGAGCTCTACAGAAGCGCTACAGAAGCCCTACAGAAGCCCTACAGAGCCCTACAGAGCCCTACAGAGTTCCTAAGAGCCTACATAGCTCTACAGAGCTCTACAGAAGCCCTACAAAGCCCTACAGAGCCCTACAGAGCACTACAGTGCTTCCTAAGCCCTACAGAGCTCTAGAGAGCTCTACAGAAGCCCTACAAGCCCTACAGAGCCCTACAGAGCCCTACAGATCTTCCTAAAGACTATAGAGCTCTACAGAATCCCTAAAAGCCTACAGAGCCCTACAGAGCCCTACAGAGCTTCCTAAAGCCCTACAGATCTCTACAGAGCTCTACATAAGCCCTACAAGCCCTACAGAGCCCTACAGAGCCTACGGAGCTTCCTAAAGCCCTACAGAGCCCTACAGAGCCCTACAGAGACCTACAGAGACCTACAGAGCTTCCTAAAGCCCTACAGAGCTCTACAGAGCTCTACAGAAGCCCTACAAAGCCTTACAGAGCCCTACAGCGCCCTACGCGCCCTACAGCGCCCTACAGCGCCTACAGATCTTCCTAAAGCCCTACAGAGCTCTACAGAGCTCTACAGAAGCCCTACAGAGCCCTACAGCCCTACAGAGCTTCCTAAAGCCCTACAGAGCCCTAAAGAGCTCTACAGAAGACCTACAGAGCCCTACAGAGCCCTACAGAGCTTTACAGAGCCCTACAGAGCTTCCTAAAGCCCTACAGAGCTCTACAGAGCTCTACAGAAGCCCTACAGAGCCCTACAGAGCTCTACAGAGCTCTACAGAGCTCTATAGAAGCCCTACAAAGCCCTACAGAGCCCTACAGGGCCCTACAGAGCCCTACAGAGCTTCCTAAAGCCCTACAGAGCACTACAGAAGCACTACAAAGCCCTACAGAGCCCTACAGAGCTTCCTAAAGCCTACAGAGCTCTACAGAGCTTCCTAAAGCCTTACAGAGATCTACAGAAGCCCTACAAAGACCTACAGAGCCCTAAAGAGCCCTACAGAGCCCTACAGAGCCCTGCAGAACACTACAGAGCTTCCTAAAGCCCTACAGAGCTCTACAGAGCTCTACAGAAGCCCTACAAAGCCCTACAGAGCCCTACAGAGCCTTAAAGAGCTTTACAGAGCCCTACAGAGCCCTACAGAGCTCTACGAAGCCCTACAAAGCCCTACAGAGCCCTACAGAGCTTCCTAAAGCCCTACAGAGCCCTACAGAGCTTCCTAAAGAATTACAGAGCTCTAGAGAGCTCTACAGAAGCCTACAGAGCCCTACAGAGCCCTACAGAGCCCTACAGAGCTTCCTAAAGCCCTACAGAGCTCTACAGAGCTCTACAGAAGACCTTCAAAGCCCTACAGAGCCCTACAGAGCCCTACAGAGCTTCCTAAAGCCCTACAGAGCCCTACAGAGCTTTACAGCCCTACAGAGCTTCCTAAAGCCCTACAGAGCTCTAGAGAGCTCTACAGAAGCCCTACAGAGCCCTACAGAGCCCTACAGAGATTCCTAAAGCCCTACAGAGCTCTACAGAGCTCTACAGAAGACCTACAGAGCCCTACAGAGCCCTACAGAGCTTGCTAAAGCCCTACAGAACTCTACAGAGCTCTACAGAAGCCCTACAGAGCCCTACAGAGACCTACAGAACCCTACGGATCCCTACAGAGACCTACAGAGCCCTACAGAGCTTCCTAAAGCCCTACAGAGATCTACAGTGCTCTGCAGAAGCCCTACAAAGCCTTACAGAGCCCTACAGAGCCCTACAGAGCTTCCTAAAGCCCTACAGAGCTCTAGAGAGCTCTACAGAAGCCCTACAAAGCCTACAGAGCCCTACAGAGATTCCTAAAGCCCTACAGAGCTCTACAGAGCTCTACAGAAGCCTACAGAGCCCTACAGAGCTCTACAGAGCCCTACAGAGCCTACAGAGCTTCCTAAAGCCCTACAGAGCTCTAGAGAGCTCTACAGAAGCCCTACAAATAACTACAGAGCCCTACAGAGCCCTACAGAGCTTCCTAACGCCCTACAAAGCTCTACAGAAGCCCTACAAAGCCCTACAGAGCCCTACAGAGCTTCCTAAAGCTCTACAGAGCTCTACAGAGCCTACAGAAGACCTACAGAGCCCTACAGAGCCCTACAGAGCTTTACAGAGCCCTACAGACTTCCTAAAGCCCTACAGAGCTCTACAGATCCCTACAAAGCCCTACAAAAGCCCTACAGAGCCCTACAGAGCCCACACAGAGCTCTACAGAGCTTCCTAAAACCCTACAGAGGTCTACGGAGCTCTATAGAAGCCCTACAAAGCCCTACAAAGCCTACAGAGCCCTACAGAGCCCTACAGACCCTACAGAGCTTCCTAAAGCCCTACAGAGCTCTACAGAGCGCCTACAGAGCCTACAAAGCCCTACAGAGCCCTACAG
Source organism: Tauraco erythrolophus (assembly GCF_009769465.1). Taxonomy (NCBI): domain Eukaryota; kingdom Metazoa; phylum Chordata; class Aves; order Musophagiformes; family Musophagidae; genus Tauraco; species Tauraco erythrolophus. Next base: position 26,033,563 of record NC_141467.1, on the reverse strand, counting down.
AGCCCTACAGAGCCTACAGAGCTTCCTAAAGCCCTACAGAGCTCTACTAGAAGCCCTACAAAGCCCTACAGAGCCCTACCGAGCCTTACAGAGCCTACAGAGCTTCCTAAAGCCCTACAGAGCTTCTACAGAGCTCTATAGAAGCCCTACAAAGCCCTACAGAGCCCTACAGAGCCCTATAGAGCTTCCTAAAGCCCTACAGAGCTCTAGAGAGCTCTACAGAAGCCTACAAAGCCCTACAGCCCTACAGAGCCCTACAGAGCTTCCTAAAGTCCTACAGAGCCCTACAGGCTTTACAGAGCCCTACAGAGCTTCCTAAAGCCCTACAGAGCTCTACAGATGTACAGAAGCCCTACAGAGCCCTACAGAGCCATACAGAGCCCTACAGAGCTTCCTAAAGCCCTACAGAGCTCTACAGAGCTCTACAGAAGACCTACAGAGTCCTACAGAGCACTACAGAGCCCTACAGAGCTTCCTAAAGCCCTACAGAGCCCTACAGAGCTCTACAGAAGCCCTACAGAGCCCTGAAGAGCCCTACAGAGCCCTACAGGGATTCCTAAAGCCCTACAGAGCTCTACAGAGCTCTACAGAAGCCCTACAAAGCCCTACAGAGCTCTACAGAGCTTCCTAAAGCCCTACAGAGACCTACAGAGCTTTACAGAGCCCTAAAGAGATTCCTAAAGCCCTACAGAGCTCTAGAGATCTCTACAGAAGCCCTACAGAGCTCTACAGAGCCCTACAGAGCCCTACAGAGCTTCCTAAAGCCCTACAGAGCTATACAGAGCTCTACAGAAGCCCTACAAAGCCTTACAGAGCCCTACAAAGCCCTACAGAGCCCTACAGAGATTCCTGAAGCCCTACAGAGCCCTACAGAGCTCTACAGAAGCCCTACAGAGCCCTGCAGAGCCCTACAGAGCATTACAGAGCTTCTTAAAGCCCTACAGAGCTCTACAGTGCTCTACAGAAGCCCCAGAGCCCTACAGAGCTCTACAGAAGCCCTACAAAGCCCTACAGAGCCCTACAGAGCCCTACAGAGCTTTCTAAAGCCCTACAGAGCTCTACAGAGCTCTACAGAAGCCCTACAAAGACCTACAGAGACTTACAGAGCCCTACAGAGCTTCCTAAAGCCCTACAGAACTCTACAGAGCTCTACCTAAGCCCTACAGGCCCTACAGAGCCCTACAGAGCTTCCTAAAGCCCTACAGAGCTCTACAGAGCTGTACAGAAGACCTACAGAGCCCTACAGAGCTTCCTAAAGCCCTACAGAGCTCTACAGAGCTCTACAGAAGACCTACAGAGCCCTACAGAGCCCTACAGAGCTTTACAGAGCCCTACAGAGCTTCCTAAATCCCTACAGAGCTCTACAGAGCTCTACAGAAGCCTACAAACCCTACAGAGCCTACAGAGCTTCCTAAAGCCCTACAGAGCTCTACAGCTCTATAGAAGCCCTACAAAGCCCTACAGAGCCCTATAGAGCCCTACAGAGCCCTACAGAGCTTCCTAAAGCCCTACAGAGCTTACAGAAGCACTACAAAGCCCTACAGAGCCCTACAGAGCTTCCTAAAGCCCTACAGAGCTTTACAGAGCCCTACAGAGCTTCCTAAAGCCCTACAGAGCTCTAGAAAGCTCTACAGAAGCACTACAGAGCCCTACAGAGCCCTACAGAGCTTCCTAAAGCCTACAGAGCTCTACAGAGCTCTACTGAAGCCCTACAGAGCCCTACAGAGCTCTACAGAAGCCCTACAGAGCCCTACAGAGCCCTACAGAGCTTCCTAAAGCCCTACAGAGCTCTAGAGAGCTCTACAGCAGCCCTACAGAGCCCTACAGAGCACTACACAGCCCTACAGAGCTTCCTAAAGCCCTACAGAGCTCTAGAAGACCTACAAAAGCCTTACAGAGACCTACAGAGCCCTACAGAGCCCTACAGAGCTTCCTAAAGACTACAGAGCTCTACAGAGCTCTACAGAAGCCCTACAAAGCCTACAGAGCCCTACAGAGCCCTACAGAGCTTCCTAAAGCCGTACAGAGCCCTACAGAGCTCTACAGAAGCCCTACAGAGCCCTGCAGAGCCCTACAGAGCCCTACAGAGCTTCCTAAGCCCTACAGAGCTCTACAGTGCTCTGCAGAAGCCCTAAAAAGCCTTACAGAGCCCTACAGATCTTCCTAAAGCCCTACAGAGCTCTACAGAGCTCTACAGAAGCCCTACAGAGCCCTACAGAGCTTCCTAAAGCCCTACAGAGCCCTAAAGAGCTCTACAGAAGACCTACAGAGCCCTACAGAGCCCTACAGAGCTTTACAGAGCCCTACAGAGCTTCCTAAAGCCCTACAGAGCTCTACAGAGCTCTACAGAAGCCCTACAAAGCCCTACAGAGCCCTACAGAGCTTCCTAAAGCTCTACAGAGCTCTACAGAGCTCTATAGAAGCCCTACAAAGCCCTACAGAGCCCTATAGAGCCCTACAGAGCCCTACAGAGCTTCCTAAAGACCTACAGAGCTCTACAGAAGCCCTACAAAGCCCTACAGAGCCCTACAGAGCTTCCTAAAGCACTACAGTGCCCTACAGAGCTTCCTAAAGCCTTACAGAGCTCTAGAGAGCTCTACAGAAGCCCTACAAAGCCCTACAGAGCCCTACAGAGCCTACAGAGCCCTACAGAGCCCTATAGAGCTTCCTAAAGCCTTACAGAGCTCTAGAGAGCTCTACAGAAGCCCTACAAAGCCCTACAGAGCCCTACAGAGCCCTACAGAGCTTCCTAAAGCCCTACAGAGCCCTACAGAGCTTTACAGAGCCCTACAGAGCTTCCTAAAGCCCTACAGAGCTCTAGAGAGCTCTACAGAAGCCCTACAAAGCCCTACAGAGCCCTACAGAGCTTCCTAAAGCCCTACAGAGCTAGAGAGCTATACAGAATCCCTACAACCCTACAGAGCACTACACAGCCCTACAGAGCTTCCTAAAGCCCTACAGAGCTCTACAGAAGCCCTACAAAGCCTTACAGAGACCTACAGAGCCCTACAGAGCCCTACAGAGCTTCCTAAAGACCTACAGAGATCTTCAGAGCTCTACAGAAGCCCTACAAAGCCCTACAGAGCCCTACAGAGCCCTACAGAGCCCTACAGAGCTTCCTAAAGCCGTACAGAGCCTACAGAGCTCTACAGAAGCCCTACAGAGCCCTGCAGAGCCCTACAGAGCCCTACAGAGATTCCTAAAGCCCAACAGAGCTCTACAGAGCTCTACAGAAGCACTACAGAGCCCTACACAGCCCTACAGAGCCCTACAGATCCCTACAGAAGCCCTACAAAGCCCTACAGAGCTCTACAGAGCCCTACAGAGCTTCCTAAAGCCCTACAGAGCTCTAGAGAGCTCTACAGAAGCCCTACAGAGCCCTACAGAGCCCTACAGAGCCCTACAGAGCCCTACAGAGCTTCCAAAGCCCTACAGAGCTCTAGAGAGCTCTAAAGAAGCCCTACAGAGCCCTACAGAGGTCTACAGAGCTCTACAGAAGCCCTACAAGCCCTACAGAGCCCTACAGAGCCCTACAGAGCTTCCTAAAGCCCTACAGAGCTCTACAGAGCTCTACAGAAGCCCTACATAGCCCTACAGAGCCTTACAGAGCCCTACAGAGCTTCCTAAAGCCCTACAGAACTCTACAGAGCTCTACAGAAGCCCTACAGATCCCTACAGAGACTACAGAGCCCTACAGAGCTTCCTAAAGCCCTACAGAGCTCTACAGTGCTCTGCAGAAGCCCTACAAAGCCTTACAGAGCGCTACAGAGCCCTACTGAGCCCTACAGAGCCCTACAGAGCGTCCTAAAGCCCTACAGAGCTCTAGAGAGCTCTACAGAAGCCCTACAGAGCCCTACAGAGCTTCCTAAAGCCCTACAGAGCTCTACAGAGCTCTACAGAAGCCCCTACAGAGCCCTACAGAGCCCTACAGAGCTTCCTAAAGCCCTACAGAGCTCTAGAGAGCTCTGCAGAAGCCCTACAAAGACCTACAGAGCCGTACAAAGCCCTACAGAGCTTCCTAAAGCCCTACAGAGCTCTAGAGAGCTCTACAGAAGCCCTACAAAGCCCTACAGAGCACTACACTGCCCTACAGAGCTTCCTAAAGCTTTACAGAGCTCTACAGAAGCCCTACAAAGCCCTACAGAGCCCTACAGAGCCCTACAGAGCTTCCTAAAGCCCTACGAGCTCTAGAGAGCTTCCTAAAGCCTTACAGAGCTCTAGAGAGCTCTACAGAAGCCCTACAAAGTCCTACAGAGCCCTACAGAGCCCTACAGAGCCCTACAGAGCTTCTTAAAGCCCTACAGAGCTCTACAGAAGCCCTACAAAGCCCTACAGAGTCCTACAGAGCCCTACAGAGCTTCCTAAAGCACTACAGAGCCCTACAGAGCTTCCTAAAGCCCTACAGAGCTCTAGAGAGCCTAACAAAGCCCTACAGAGCCCTACAGAGCCCTACAGAGCTTCCTAAAAACTTACAGAGCTCTAGAGAGCTCTACAGAAGCCCTACAGAGCCCTACAGAGCCCTACAGAGCCCTACAGAGCTTCCTAAAGCCCTACAGAGCTCTACAGAGCTCTAAAAAGCCCTACAAAGCCCGACATAGCCCTACAAAGCTCTACAGAGCCCTACAGAGATTCCTAAAGCCCTACAGAGCTCTACAGAAGCCCTACAGAGCTTCCTAAAGCGCTACAGAGCTCTACAGAGCCCTACAGAGCCCTACAGAGCTTCCTAAGCCCTACAGAGCTCTACAGAGGCCCTACAAAGCCCTACAGAGCCCTACAGAGCTTCCTAAAGCTCTACAGAAGCCCTACAGAGCCTTACAGAGCTTCCTAAAGCCCTACAGAGCTCTACAGAGCCCTACAAAGCCCTACAAAGCCCTATGGAGCCCTACGGAGCCCTATGGAGCCCTACGGAGCTTCCTAAAGCCCTACAGAGCTCTACAGAGCCCTACAGAGCCCTACAGAGCTCTACAGAGCTCTACAGAATCCCTACAGAGCCCTACAGAGCTCTACAGAGCTCTACAGAGCTTCCTAAAGCCCTACAGACCTCTATAGAGCCCTACAGAGCCCTACAGAAATCTACAGAGCTCTACTGAGCTCTACAGAGCTTCCTAAACCCTTCAGAGCTCTACAGAGCTCTACAGAAGCCCTACAAAGCCCTACGGAGCCCTACAGAGCACTACAGAGCTTCCTAAAGCCCTACAGAGCTTACAGAGCTCTACAGAAGCCCTACAGAGCCCTACAGAGCTTCCTAAAGCCCTACAGAGCTCTACAGAAGCCTACAGAGCCCTACAGAGCCCTACAGAGCTTCCTAATGCCCTACAGAGCTCTACAGAAGCCCTACAAAGCCCTACAGAGCCCTACAGAGCCTACAGAGCCCTACAGAGCTTCACAGAGCCCACAGAGCCCTATGGAGAACCACAGACGCTTCTCAGAGCTCTATAGATCGTCACAGAGCCCCACAGAACCCTCTAGAGCCCAAGCGAGCCCCAGAGAGCCTGATAAAGCATCACTGAGCCCTATAGAGCACCACAGAGCCCAAGAGAGCCTTACAGAGCTCCTCAGAAACGTGAAGTTTCCGGGGGGGCCACAAAAAGTGACGGACCGGAACCTTTGTGACGCGGAACCAAAGTTCCGGGGTGCGGTTTCCGGGTAGGGCCACAAAAAGTGACGGACCGGAACCTTTGTGACGCGGAACCAAAGTTCCGGGGTGCGGTTTCCGGCTCTGTAGGGCTCTTTAGGGCTCGTAGAGCTTTGTAGGGCTTTGTAGGGCTTCTGTAGAGCTCTGTAGGGCTTTAGGAAGCTCTGTAGGGCTCTGTAAAGCTCTTTAGGGCTCTGTAGGGCTTTGTAGGGCTTCTGTAGAGCTCTGTAGAGCTCTGTACGTCTTTAGGAAGCTCTGTAGGGCTCTGTAGGGCTCTCTAGGGCTTCTGTAGACCTCTGTAGAGCTCTGTAGGCTTTAGGAAGCTCTGTAGGGCTCTGTAGGCTTCTGTAGAGCTCTGTAGAACTCTGTAGGGCTTTAGGAAGCTCTGTAGGGCTCTGTAGGGCTCTGTAGAGCTCTGTAGGGCTTCTGTAGAGCTCTCTAGAGCTCTGTAGGCTGTAGGAAGCTCTGTAGGCTCTGTAAAGCTCTGTAGGGCTCTGTAGGGCTTTAGGAAGGTCTGTAGGGCTCTGTAGGGCTTTGTAGGGCTTCTGTAGAGCTCTGTAGAGCTCTGTAGGGCTTTAGAAGCTCTGTAGGGCTCTGTAGGGCTTCTGTAGAGCTCTGTAGAGCTCTGTAGGGCTTTAGGAATCTCTGTAGGGCTCTGTAGGGCTCTGTAGGGCTTCTGTAGAGCTCTCTAGAGCTCTGTAGGGATTTAGGAAGCTCTGTAGGGCTCTGTAAAGCTCTGTAGGCCTCTGTAGGGCTTTAGGAAGCTCTGTAGGGCTTTGTAGGGCTTCTATAGAGCTCTGTAGGGCTTTAGGGATCTCTGTAGGGCTCTGTAGGGCTCTGTAGGGCTCTGCAGGGCTTCTGTAGGGCTCTGTAACGCTTAGGAAGCTCTGTAGGGCTCTGTAGGGCTTTGTAAGGCCTCTGTAGAGCCCTACAGAGCTTCCTAAAGCCCTACAGAACTCTACAGAACTCTACAGAAGCCCTACAGAGCCCTACAGAGCCCTACAGAGCTTCCTAAACCCTACAGAGCTCTACAGAGCTCTACAGAAGTCCTACAGAGCCCTACAGAGTCCTACAGAGCCCTACAGAGCGTCCTAAAGCCCTACAGAGCTCTACAGAGCTCTACAAAGACCTACAGAGCCCTACAGAGCCCTACAGAGCTTCCTAAAGCCCTACAGAGCTCTACAGAGATCAACAGAAGCCCTACAAAGCCCTACAGAGCCCTACAGAGCCCTACAGAGCCCTACAGGGATTCCTAAAGCCCTACAGAGCTCTACAGAGCTCTACAGAAGCCCTACAAAGCCCTACAGAGCCCTACAGAGCTTCCTAAAGCCCTACAGAGCTCTACAGAGCTCTACAGAAGCCCTACAAAGACCCTACAGAGCCCTACAGAGCCCTACAGAGCTTCCTAAATCCCTACAGAGCTCTACAGAGCTCTACAGAAGACCTAGAGAGCCCTACAGAGCCCTACAGAGCCCTACAGAGCTTCCTAAAGCCCTACAGAGCCCTACAGAGCTCTACAGAAGCCTACAGAGCCCTACAGTCCTTTCTAAAGCCCTACAGAGCTCTACAGAGCTCTACAGAAGCCCTACAGAGCCCTACAGAGCCTTACAGAGCCCTACAGAGCTTCCTAAAGCCCTACAGAGCTCTAGAGAGCTCTACAGAAGCTCTACAGAGTCCTACCTAAGCCTACAGAGCTTCCTAAAGCCCTACAGAGCTCTACAGAAGCCCTACAAAGCCTTACAGAGCCCTACAGAGCCCTACAGAGCCCTACAGAGTTTCCTAAAGCCCTACAGAGCTCTACAGAGCTCTACAGAAGCCCTACAAAGCCCCTACAGAGCCCTACAGAGCCCTACAGGAGCCCTACAGAGCTTCCTACAGCCCTACAGAGCTCTACAGAGCTCTACAGAAGCCCTACAGAGCCCTACAGAGCCCTACAGAGCTTCCTAAAGCCCTACAGAGCTCTACAGAGCTCTACAGAAGACCTACAGAGCTTTAGAGAGCCCTACAGAGCTTCCTAAGCCCTACAGAGCTCTAGAGAGCTCTACAGAAGCCCTACAAAGCCCTACAGAGCCCTACAGAGCTTCCTAAGCCTTACAGAGCTCTACAGAAGCCCTACAAAGCCTTACAGAGCCCTACAGAGCCCTACAGAGCTTCCTAAAGCACTACAGAGCTCTACAGAGCTCTACAGAAGCCCTACAAGCCTTAACAGAGCCCTACAGAGCCCTACAGAGCTTCTAAAGCCCTACAGAGCTCTACAGAGCTCTACAGAAGCCCTACAGAGCTTCCTAACGCCCTACAGAGCTCTACAGAGCTCTATGAAGCCCTACAAAGCCCTACAGAGCCCTACAGAGGCTTCTAAAGCCCTACAGAGCTCTACAGAGCTCTACAGAAGCCCTACAAAGCCTTACAGAGCCCCCTACAGATCCCTACAGAGCCCTACAGAGCTTCCTAAAGCCCTACAGAGCTCTCCAGAGCTCTACAGAAGCCCTACAGAGCCCTACAGAGCCCTACAGAGCCCTACAGAGCCCTACAGACCCCTACAGAGCCCTCCAGAGATTGTAAGTCCTACAGAGACTTACAGAGCCCTACAGAGCTCTACAGAGCTCTACAGAAGCCCTACAGAGCTTCCTAAAGCCCTACAGAGATCTAAAGAGCTCTACAGAAGCCCTACAGAACTTCCTAAAGCCCTACAGAGCCTTACAGAGCCCTACAGAGCCCTACAGATCTTCCTAAAGCCATACAGAGCTCTACAGAGCTCTACAGAAGCCCTACAAAGCCCTGCAGAGCCCTACAGAGCCCTACAGAGCTTCATAAGCTCTGCAGAGCTGTACAGAAGACCTACAGAGCTCTACAGAGCCCTACAGAGCTTCCTAAGCCCTAAAGATCTCTGCAGAAGCCCTACAGAAGCCCTACAGCCCCTACAGAGCTTCATAAGCCCTACAGAGCCCTACAGAGCTTCGTCAAGCCCTACAGCACCCTACAGAGCTTACAAAGCCCTACAGAGCTCTACAGAGCTTCGTAAAGCCCTACAGAGCTTCCTAAAGCCCTACAGAGCTCTACAGAGCTCTACAGAAGCCCTACAAAGCCCTACAGAACCCTACAGAGCCCTACAGAGCTTCCTAAAGCCCTACAGAGATTTACTGAGCCCCACAGAGTCCCATAGATCTTCATGGAGCCCCACAGAGCCTTTCAGAACGCCATCGAGCCCTATAGAGCTCCACAGAAGCTTCACAGAGGTGCACTGAGCCCAACAGAGGTTTATATAGCCCTACAGTACCCCGTAGAGCTCCACAGAACCCTCTAGAGATTAAGAGAAACCAGCAGAGCATTCTAGAGATCCGCAGATTCCCACAGAGCCCAACAGAGCCCTCTAGAGCCCCACAAAACCTTATAGAGCCTTCGAAAGCTCTATAAACACATGGAGAAGCATTCTAGAGCCCCACAGAGACGTACAGAAACTTTATAGAGCCTTACATAGCCCTAGAGTCCTATCCAAAATCTTTAGAAGCCCTATAGAGCCCCATAAAGCTCCAGAGACTCCTAGAGAAGTCCAATACAGCCCCATAAAGCCCTCTAGTCTCCTAGAGAAGCCTTAGAGAGCCCCACAGAGCAGTACACAGCCCTCTAGAGCCCTATAGAACCTTAGAGAACACAAAGTTATAGGGTTCTGTCGGGCTCTATAAGGCTCTAGAAGACTGTTAGCCTCTGTGGGGCTTTGTAAAGCTCTATAGGGTTCTGTGGGGATCTACAGGGGTCTACAATGCTCTTTAGGCTCTATGTGGCCCTGTAGGGCTCTATAGGGCTCTCTGAGGCTCGTTGAAGCTCTAAAAGGCTCTGTAGGGCTCTACAGGGCTCTGTTTGACTTTGTGGAGCTCTAAAGAACCCTGTAGGGCTCTATAGGGCTCTGTGGGCATCTGTAGGGCTCTATAAGGCTCCTGTCGGATTCTCTGGGGCTCTATGAAACCCTATAGGGTCCTTAGGGCTCTATAGGGCTCTGTGGGGATCTATGAGGCTCTGTGTGGCTCCGTGAGGCTCTGCAGTGCTCTACAGCCCTACAGAGCCCACAGAGCCTCACAGATCCCCACAGAGCCCTATACAGCCCTATAGAGCCCCACAGATCTTGATAGAGCTCTACAGAGCCCTACAGAGCCACACAGAGCCCTATAGAGCTCGACAGAGACCTACAGAGCTTCATGGAGCCCCATAGAGCCCTACAGAGTCCTACAGTGCCCCACAAATACCTACAGAACCCAAGAGAGCCCTATAGAGCCCAACAGATCCCCACAGAGCCCTATGCAGCCCTATAGATCCCCACAGAGCTTGATGGAGCTCTACAGAGCCCTACGGAGGCCAAAGAGACCCCACAGAACCCTAAAGAGTTTTACAGAGCCTGATAGAGCCCTACACAGCTTCACAGAGCCCCACAGAGCCGTACAGTGCCTCACAGAGCCCTATAGAGCACTACAGAGCTCACAGATCCCCAGAGCCCTATACAGCCTTACAGAGCCCCACAGAGCACTACAGAGCCTCACAAGATCCCCAGAGCCCTATACAGCCTTACAGAGCCCCCACAGAGCTTGATAGAGCTCTATAGAGCCCCACAGACACTTAGAGAGCCCTACAGAGCTCGACAGAGCACTACAGAGCTTCATAAAGACCCATAGAGCGCTACAGAGCCCCACAGAGCTCTATAGAGCCCTAAACAGTACTATAGAGCCCCACAGAGGTTGATAGAGCTCTACAGAGCCCCACAGGGCCTTACAGAGCCCTACAGTACCTGATAGAGCCCTACAGAGCTTCATAAGCCCTACAGAGCGCCCTACAGAGCCGCACAGATCTACATCCAAGCCATGAGCAGTCAGTTTCTCCAGGAGAATGCTGCGGGAAATGGTGCCAAAGGCTTTAGTAAAGTCCAGGTAAACCCATACTGACTGGGCCTGACCACCTGGTTGTCCTGTACATGCCATGTGATGGCACTCAGGAGGTTCTGCTCCAGGCTGGAGAGATGGGCCTGTGAGAACCTAATGAAGTTCAACAAGGCCAAGTGCAAGGTCCTGCACGTGGGTCGGGGCAATCACATGCACAAGTACAGGCTGGGCGGAGAATGGATTGAGAGCAGCCCTGAGGAAAAGGACTTGGGAGTGCTGGTGGATGAGAAGCTCAACATGAGCCGGCAATGTGCGCTGGCAGCCCCAGAAAGCCAACCGTGTCCTGGGCTGTATCAAAAGGAGCGTGGGCAGCAGGTCGAGGGAAGTGATTCTGCCCCTCTACTCTGCTCTCATGGACCCCACCTGGAATACTGTGTTCAGCTCTGGAGTCCCCAACACAAGAAGGACATGGAGCTACGGAACAAGTCCAGAGAAGGACACGAAGATGATCAGAGGGCTGGAGCACCTCTGCTATGAAGACAGGCTGAGAGAGTTGGGGCTGTTCAGCCTGGAGAAGAGAAGGCTCCGGGGTGATCTTATAGCAGCTTTCCAGTACCTAAAGGGGGCCTACAGGAAAGCTGGAGAGGGACTTTTTACAAGGGTGTGTAGTGATAGGACAAGGGGCAATGGATTTAAACTGAAAGAGGGCAGATTTAAGTTAGATATAAGAAGAAATTCTTCACATTGAGGGTGGTGAGGTACTGGAACAGGTTGCCCAGAGAAGTTGTGGATGCCCATCCCTGGAGGTGTTCAAGGCCAGGTTGATGAGGCTTTGGGCAACTTGGTGTAGTGGAGGATTTCCCTGCTCATGGCCGGGTGGTTGGAACTAGATGATCTTTGAGGTCCCTTCCAACTCTAACCATTCTATGATTCTATGTGTCGTGGGTTATGTTGAACCGCCCCACACACAGTCCGGTCCACTCCCCCTCCCCCACCCCCAGGAATGAGGGAGAGAATTAAAGGATAAACGTGAAACCCGTGGGTTGAGATAAGTGATTTAATACAGATGATTTAATACAATGTAGGTGCTCACCACCCCTCGTATGCGAAGCCCGTCTCGTCCCGAAAACTGCAATCCCGGACGAACGCGAGGCCCCGAAATAGAGAGGGGCAGAGAGGGAGAGAAAGAGAGAGAGAAAGAAAAAAAAAAACAGCAGAGCAACAGCGCAGCAAGCGCAAAAGAGCAAAAGTGCAAAAAGAGCAAAAGCGCCAAAGCCCTTCTTCCCGGCTGACCCTCGCTTTTATACTGGGCATGACGCTGCATGATATGGAATACTAATTGGCCAGTTTGGCCTCAGTCTTAAGTTCCACACAATGACAAGGGGAATCGTGTCCCCCTTGTCCCAGCTATGCTCCCCCCTTATCCTGCCGTGTTTCTGTACTCCGCACACTGAAAAGTCCTTGGAGTTTTCACTTCCAACCACAAACATCAGCTTGCTATCAACATTCTTCTCAGAGTGAGCCTCTGAGTGAAACCAAAACAGGGAGCTCTTCTGGCTGTTAAAAAAAACTCTGTCCAGCTAAAACTGGGACACTATGATAACCTTCGAGCACTGAGAAGAGACCGAAGCTGCTTTGGGTGAAAGGGGAAGCTATGTTGAGCTGGAAACAGTACATCCTAGCAGACCAGATGCAAGTGTCTGATCTGCAAACACCACAATACGCTGGTGATCCTTGGGCTTTGCTTGTTGTTTGCACCTTTCCTCACCTCTGTGCTACCAGTAATCTGCTCTCCTAATCCTGCATACACACAAGGCTTCCTGTGCAGGGCTTGTCACTCAGGTAAGAGACACTCCCTGATGTTACTTACCACTCTGCCCTCCAGCGTGCAAAGTAATTAGACATGAAGCAGGGAAAGCAAAGAGGCACGTTGGTATATTATATGTCCTTACGCCATGGTTACTCCAGCTGGCAATTAAGCACCACACAGCTGCTCACCCACTTCCCCGGTGGGATGTGGGAGATAATCAGAAGCGAAAAGAGAGAAAACTCACAGGTTGAGATAAAGACAGTTTAATGAGTAAAGCAAAAGCCACGCACCCAAGCAAAGGAAAACAAGGAATCCTTCACTACTTCCCACCAGCAGGCAGGTGTTCAGCCACCTCCAGGAAAGCACAGCTCCATCACACGTAACGGTTACTTGGCAAGACAAACGGCTTAAGTCCTGAACATCCCCCTCTCCCTCTTCTTTCCCAGCTTTATAGGCTAGGCATGATATCTTAAGGTATGGAATATCCTTTTGGCCAGTTTGGGTCAGCTGTCTTGGCTATGTCCCTTCCCAGCGTTATAAACACTGTTTTCACACAAATCCAAGACGCATGGAGGAGGGAGAGTGGGGGCAGGAGCAGGGTGCAGGGAAGCAGAGGGGTGTCGGGAGTTTGGGTGGGTGGGGACGGTTGCAAGGCAGCAGTGCTGAAACACCAGGCTGAGCCTCGTCGGCTGCTGTATGCGGCTCTGTAACACAGCCGGGCCCCCACTGGCTGCCATGGCTGGCTCCACTTCACGTCTCAAGAGCGCACTCAGGTTTTTGCAGGACTTTGCCAAGCCTGCTAGGTGCCCTGCTTCCCCCTAGAACATCACGGGACTTCAGCGGGACTTTGCCAAAGCCTGCATGGGGCCCTGCTGCCTTCCAGAGTTCCCTGGCACTTTTGCTGGGCTTATCAGTAGCAGCAAGATCCCAAAACCCTCAGGAGTGGAGAAACTTTGCATCTTTGGAAAAATTTAGTTTCAAAGCTTAGGAATTCCCTGCCCCTCCAGATGGGGATTCATTCCTGTGGACATGAACTCATGATGCTGACTGATGTGGGTTGTGAAGAACTACATAGAAGATTTCATGCAAGTCTGCTCTTCGGTATAGCTTTTAAGGAGATTCCAAACATCCTCTTGGAGGGAATTCGGAATATTCCAGGGACAGAAAGCAAAGTCTTCCTGATTCTGCCAAAGAAGGGAAATGTGTTAACAGTTAGCAGCAGATAAACTGCTTTTTAAGTAAGATGCATAACATGTCCTTGGTTCTGGGATGAGGCTTGAGCATTGAAGGTAACCTTCTCTACAGGGAGGCATACAAGAGGCTGGGAGTGCAAAGAGATGGATGGAGACCTGGGTCTCTGTGGAGATATATGTGAGCACACGCAGCCACTGACAAACATGACACTGAGGGCAGGAACTGATGCGGAGACACCAAGGAAGAAAGATGCATCAACGTGGTCAAATTTTTTTTGCACTGCACCTCAAAACCAGAAGAAACCCACTCCTCCCAGACAGGGCTGGGAGAACAGCTGGTGGCCGTTGAAGGTCATGCAGCTGGGAAGAAGCAGAATTGTGGGGTCACATGGCCCAGTACTGGGGTCAAGCTTCCCACTACCTTGGATTTGAAGGAGGCAATCAAGCAGATGCCACTACCTCAGTCAACCCTGTTTTAGGTTGTACCCCTTGACATATTCCAGATGTAGGAGAGATTCACCTAATCATAGACCACGAAGAGAAGAAAGCGTTCCTAGGACATTATTTTTCTTATCCTAATGCAGATATCTGAAATGGATTCTACAAACTACCCTTCAGAAGGACTTTTCCCCAGCACCCTCCCTATGGCAAATTGTACCCAGATGACTCAGGTAGCAACTGAGGAAAGGAGAAGTCCCCTTCTAGTGGGCTCTCTAGTGCTCTCCACTTCTCTAATGCAGAGCAACACTAGAAGCTCAGAGGGAAACAAATCAGCAGTTCCTACAGTGACCCAAACCTGAACGAGCTGGCTGATCCAAGGACACCTTCAATGTTTATTTGCAAGCTTCACTAGTCCCAGCAGCACATCTGGCTCTCCAGAGCTGAGTGTAAATCAGACATCTCCAACAAGCCACACAGGAATTTCTCACTGGAGAGTATATGAAGCATCCAGTTTGAGCACCCTTCGTCCAGCCTCAGCACTTCTCCCCATAACTAACAGCTGCAGCTGCATGGAAAAGCCCTCCAGCAGCCCCCACTGAAACCCATTCATCTACACAATCACAGCTGCACTCACCTGCAGCTCCCATCTTTCCTTTCTCATACTGATAGCAATGAGATCACATAGAAAAGAACTTACATACTAATAACTCTAGAACATCTGTGAAAGAAAAGGAAGAGTCAATTTGCTGCTTAGGAGATGAATCCCCACAAGGAGGTGGAGGTGGTTGCCAGTGAACATGCATCTTCTAAGTTAAAACATGAAAAATAAGAGCACTTGCAAAGAATTTCTATAAGGCAGAAATTCAGAATATAGACTTACTTTTTTTTTTGCCACACGTTAGAAAAAAGGACCACGTTTATGACAGGAATATCAACAGAAGGCTCTAAACCACTGCCTAACCACCTGATTTCTCTAGAAAGGACAGTACTTTTCTTAAGAAGGTATCAAAGATGGGACCCAGGAGCAGCATAAGGGGAACAAGTAGGGTTAAAACATCTAGCTATTCAGGAGATACCAAAAGGAATGAGGAAAGGGGAATATGATGAGAGAGAGCCTTGGAAAGGGAGCACACGAATGTTATGTGCATCAGCTATAGAGAGGGTGTCGTGAAAAGTCATTATCTTCCATATGACGGCCTCAGGGCGTTAACAACGTAACATATTGGGACTGACAATGGAACATGCACTAAAAGAAAACAGACACCTGCCTGGAGATCATCTCTGCCGGGACTCGAACCCGGAACCTCTGGATTAGAAGTCCAGCGCGCTCGTCCATTGCGCCACAGAGACCTCACTGTGAGTGCAGCATCGGCACCAGAACTGAAAAATTCCGCAGCTCCAGCATCGCTGGAGGGGTCTCAGCATCCTGTTCGCATGGTGCCGAGCAGCGTGAAAACCCAGTGCGCAGACTGATCTCCCTTGCAAATCGACATCTCTAGGCATCTCCTTCTTCCGTAGGGATGGGCAATAATTCTGGGTATGATCTGTATCTCACTCAGCAGCAGGGATGCAGCAAAAACCTGGATGCAGGCTTGTGTCGGAGTCTCTGGCAACCTTTCCACAGCATCTCTAGCTCGACTGAGGGCAGAGCTAAATCCTGGAGTAGAGTTAATTGCTGCATCTCCCTCAGCATCATCACAGCATCGTCACTGCAGAAGCCAGGAGAGATAAAGACGAAAGAGGATTTAGGTTACAACACTGAACACTGACAGTGATGAAGAAACCTCTGTTTGTCATGATGAAAAACAGAAACCTGTGGTTTGAGCAGAGACATAGAAGAAAAAGCAGCTATCGTGTTTTTATTTCAAGCAAGCTGTCAATCAAGCATTAATGTTTCTCTACGTGTGTCTTCCACTGGGAAAAAATTAAGACAGCATCAAAACAACAGGAAATACCCTTTAACATCCAGTGAGCTACTGAACAATTGATAAACTCTGTGACAAGATTTGTGCTGTGAACAAACACATTTTGCATTTCTAAACTGCAGGAATTTTAGAGTATTGTTTACTGCCAAACATGCTCTTAATTAGGCACTAACATGAAAGGCGAGATGCTAACTGCAATACAACTTGCTTAGAAGAATGAACACTACCTGAGACTATGAGCTTTTACCTCATGGTTGATGTGACCTGAGGAACCAATCTAAGCTAGCTCTTACCAGCAGAGAACACTCCATACCAATGATAAAACAACAGAAGATTTTCCCTTCAATGGAATCAGCAGTATAACCATAGCCAGAACCACAACCAAGCAGAATCTAGGATAAACCCCACCACCACCTGTACGGGACATGGGTTTAGACCAATGAAGATCATCACACCACTGACCACACATGTGTACCACCTGCACTGGACAAGCATATACTGATTCTGCACAGGACAAGAACACAGCGATTACGCAAGCAACAGTAATTGATTTGCTGACCCCTTAACATGAAAAATTTGATTGGTCTATACAACTGTATTATCACGTATATAATCCTTGCTTTCCTCTGTATCTGTGTCCTCCATGCATTAGGCTGGGACACCGTTATGTGTATAGTTAAAATACAAAAGACTAAATTTCCTTGGTAATTCTATGCTAAGCATCCTTGTCTCCCTCCTTTGCTGGCGAAGAACTGACTTTTACACAAATTGGGCTACGAAGTCACATGGTGCTAACAAGAAGAGGCACAGCACTAACAACCTCAGCACATCTAATGGACCAAATTCTTTGGTTTTCCTTTTACTGATGCTCTGGGGCTTTGGAAGGTTTATGGTTGTCTTGACAAGTAAAATCCAGCTAGAATGGTGGGAAAGAAGGCAGGGGCTTAATTTCTATCAGACAAAACCCTTCCTGCTGCAAGAGATACCCAGAAAAACAATAATCCTTGAAATTAATTACTCTGTGAACCAACTGTAATGCCAATGTAGTGCTGCAATCCCACCAGTACCTTGAGAAAACTTGAAGTCTAGAAAACACGTATCTACAGGGTGAATAAAGGCTGCACTTAAAAAAAAGGTCATACAATAAATCTTAGACAAAGTTATAAAACACCAAAATAGAAGAGAAAGGAAGAATAAAAAAAAATCTCGCACAGCCTGAGGCTGCACTATGTGTGTTCCTCAAGGGAGGAGACAGCACTAACTCTTTTAATACAATTTTGGGAGGCTGCACCTCAAAAGCAGTGCCTATTTTGAAGTCATCAACAGTTTTGTCACAAGTAGAAAATCTGGAGGGGAAGTATTAAATCGCACAAACTTCAGAAGAATGACTGTGGCTTTATGGGCAGCCACATACTGGGAGCTGAAGGGCAGACGAGTTTCAAAAGAACCCCCGTTCCTCCTGATGGGAGCTGCACTGGGGCTTGTTGCAGCTCTGCAACCTGCCTTTCCCTTCTGACTGCCAATGCTCTCATACGTCTTCAGGTAACGCGTAGCCCAGCAGCATGCATGTCCAAATTTTTACGAGCCAACCGGCATTCAGTATCTGGAAGAAAGCCAGCTCCAATCCAGCAACAGAAACAGGAAAGGTCCAGGAGTTTGAGCAGGTCCTGGTGAAAATGACACATTTCTGACAGAGAAAATATGGGGAGAACCAACCACCTGCTGCAGGGAAATGGTTGTGCCACTGGCTGCACCCCCTGATCAGCAGCACTGCCACCAGAGCCCTCTCGCCTTCCCCCCCATCCTTGTCCCAGCACATGCCTGTGCTGGCACAAGGACATGGCCATGGGCCACGCAGTACCAAACACTCCCTGCTGAATGCTAGAAAGCAACATGCAACTTTCAAATCCTCAGGCCACTTGCCAGGCATCTTTGTACCTTCAATCATTTGGTCAGTCTTGCCCAAGGCACTGACTGTCCCTCAGTTATCTCCATATGTGACATACTTGGAAAGCAGAGACTGGAGTCAGCAGCACAGATGCAGGTAGGTTAGTTTTGGTGCTGGGGGATGCCAATACACCCACTTATGTGCGAAGAGATGACATCGAAATTCGGGAAGCTGGGCAGCATGTTTTGAGACAAGCATAATGTCCCTCTTCAGATACAGAGAGGGAAGTGTTTATAATGTGAATGTCCCCAGCACATGGAAGTGTGATGGGAGTCAAAAAGCTGCAGGAGGTCCAAGCAAGGTGCAAATTGGCTCCCAGCTTGTCCCCGATCGCCTTCCAGCATTGAATCATTTGCCACAGACAGGAAGAACATAAGCCATAAGCAAGGATGCAGTGGACCGGGATGAACCAAGATAATTTACTACCTTATATACAGCTGGGAAAGGCCTTTTGCAAGACAAAGACTTAAGCAGTGAGATGGCTGCTGAAGCATGACTTAGTTGAGCAGTAAGATACCACCCTCTGTCAAATTGCTCTAGGGCAGCATTGTCAGTGCTGAGAGATGCAAAAATCTCTTTGCACACCTAAATAAACAGCAACAGAAAATCCATATCAGAGATGGGATTGTTTTGTGGTATCCATGGCTAAAGGCTTTACAGTATACACCACTACCCTACTGCCTAATAAAACCTTCTCCAAGAGTCACCGAGGGGCCAGTCCCACCAAGCTAAGGATAAAACTGTACAAGCTGCACACTTGCAGGCTATAAAGCCCATTAACCCATGCATCCGCAACGGGGAAGAGTTTTCCCCAAATCCGTACAATTTGCAAGGTATATTCTTGTCTTTTTCCTAAGCTTGTAATCCCTTCTTTATTGCTTTTTTCTTCTTTTGTCAGTCATGTCAGAAGCATTCAAAATGCAGCCAGGTACCTTGCACTTGATTTGATCATCACATCACATACATCTTCAAACCCTCCAGTGCCTTTCCGAGGCTCGCTTTGTCTGCGGGACTGTGACTGGGCTCATCTGAAAGATGCTCATGAGTGACTCATGAATTTTGCTCTCCCTCATAATTAACACATCATCACGAAACACAGAGCTAGTTTTGGGAGCTTTTGCCCTTGGTGCCTTGGGCTGGCACTGGTGGCTGTACTGAAGCCTGCTGGGTAAGGGCACAACTCAGCAAGGGGCTGATTTTCTACAAGCTTACAGTTAAATTACAGCAGATGCTGTTTTAAAAAGATGAGCTGTCATCTCAGTATCTGACTAAGATATATACAACTGTTTGATTTGCATTTTGCTGGAGTTAATCTCCACAGGAATTATTTTCACATCCCAGATAAGACAGACGAAGAAAGAGGGCATCACTAGCTCCTGTTGGGACCCTGAAGCAATAACCACCAGGGTAAAAAGAGGAGAGAGAAGAGCTGACGTTTCTGGGCTGCAAGTTGGATCCCATCCATAAAGTGGAAAATTAAAACTGACACCAGCCCATTTGAGGGCCCAAGCAAAGATACCCATGGCCTATACTTGCAATTGCTGTTGTGAAAATCACTGCAGGACTGAGAGACTGATGCCACACTGAGAAAGTAGAGCATAAACACAGACTAAAAGATGCCAAGGCAGTGATAGAAAAGGAAGATCCTAGTAGAAACCCCAAATCTAACACCCTTTGACTACAGAGCACTGCTTTAAAAGTTGTGACCATAGTGTCCCCCTTTAGCCTGTTTTTTGGATGGAGCAGGGTGAGTTGGCTGAGACCAGACACTGGAAATCAGAAGCATGCCCTGGGTCTCCCTTGTCATGTCACCACCCACAGCAGCATATCCCTGGTGGGGATCTTGACCAAGCAGTCAGCAGCAAGCAGCCAGGGAGTGCTTGGAACAACAGAGGTGTCCAGCACGGGTGGATTTACCCAAGAAGTTGAGAACACGTCCTCAGTTGGGATCCTTGAAACGGCTGCAGGAGGTAGGGACACCCTAGGCTGCATGTCCAAGACAGACCATGTTCCCAGCTAAGGCCAGTGGAGAGGAAACACTGTCCTCTGTCTGGCATGCCCAGAAGGGCTAAGCTCCAGCCTAGCAGTTCCTGAGGTGGCCAAGGTCAGCTTTGCTGCCACCTTACAGGGACCAGAGACCACGCGTAAGCCCCCTTGGTCATCCACACCACCACCTCTTCAGGGACAACTAATGACAATGAGATCTGGTTGGCACCCCAACCCTACCCCCGACATAACTGTGGAACACCTAATTTTGGGTCTCACTTGGGCATTGGGAATGAAGCCAACACCGTACCCAGAAGTGAAGCCACCCGAAAAGCAGCAAACAGCCTGTGCAGAGCTCAACAGCCATTGGAGATGCTACTCCACATCAGCAGATGGAGATCAAGCCAGGAACTGGACAAAAAACCCCTTCCTCCCAACTGTGCAGTTGGTGGTACCACAGCCCTACGAACAGAGGAGATGGGACCTTCCAGACCCTAGGCCTGGAAACCTCTACCACAAAAAGCAAGGATAAAATCCTCCTCCTCACTATCCTACAAGGACTTTCCAAAACTTAGTATTATGCTATTAGTGGCAATATCAACTACATGCTACTTGGGCACATGCTTAAGCAGGGAGGATGCTATAACCCTGGTGTTCCTCAGCCTGCAAAACAGATGCATCATGGGGGATCCAAACTAGCAGAAACCGTCGCAATGCACCTTTAGAAACACTCACGGAGTCTCCTACAAAGCAGGTTAGGTGCGCTTCCACCATTACCCATCAAGAAATGGCACCTTCCATGCACACATGTACAACTGCAGACACAACCAAATTTCATATGCAAATTTCCTCAGCAAGATGGTGTTTCTAAGAAATCTCTGCCCCACAGTCCATAGCAACAATATTTTGATTTGAAGTATCCAGAAGGCAAAACCAGTCCCTCTTTCTTTATTCTTCACAGAAAAGTGGTATTAGCAATCTGTGCGTGCTGCTAGCATCATGAGACCCAAAAAGCCTTTAGGTGGGATAGAGTTTGATGTCTCCAGCAGGACAGAACCATTCACGATGCATATATGCAAGGCAGACTTTAGGTTCAAAGGACTGGAATGTCTCCTTTCTTCCAAGGAATGTCGATCCACCTAATTCTAACAAAGCGTCATGTTATTTTCACAAAAAAAAAAAAAAAAAAGAGAGAGAGAGAGAGTAGTAATTTACCTCTAAAAAGACTTATTTAGCTGCAAATTGCCATCCTCCCCCAGTGCTTCATGTATTGCGGTGAAGGCACAGTGCCTCAGTTTACCATGAATAACTGGCTGTGCTGGACAGCATGGGCACAACCTGCCCGATTTCTCCCAGTGCAACTGATCACTCTCAGCTACTCCCAGAGCAGGGATGGCAGTGGCACCCACCCCACATCTCCCAGCACCCGAGCAGACAGTGCTATGCCAGCTACTTGCTCAAGCTCTGCCAAGTCCCTTCCACTCCCATACTCTTTCTAAACTCAATGTTTCAGGTTTGTTTCTTTTCTAAAAACAAACAAACAAAGGAAAAATAAACAACCACAACAACAAAACACACCCCACAAACAAACAAACAAACAAAACCCAAACTCAAATCACGAACTACTCACAGGGTTTGTCTGGTAACTCAAATCCTATCGCTTCCGCTTGTCACTCAGCCTGACGCATTCACCTCTGCAGGAATTGCAACCACCTCTGCTGCTCCCAGGTCTTGCTTTCAGCTTTTTTTTCCTTCCAGCAACGTGGTATTTTCTTGCTGCCCATGTCCCCTCCACAGGCCCCCCCCGGACACCGCTTTACCAGCGCGGGCGTCTCCCGAAGGAGCCCCCGCCGCGCCAGGACGGGCCGCGCTCGCCCCGCAAGGCGAAGGCTCCCCCGCCGTCGGGGCGCTCCGCGGCCCGCCGAGGGCTTTCCCGGCGCTTTCCCGGCGCTTTCCCGGCGCTTTCCCGCACCTCGGGCCACGCACAAAGGCCGCGCTTTGCTGCGGCGGCTCCAGCCCCCGGCCTTTCCCCTCTCGCTCCAACTTTCCCGAGCTCTGCCGCCCCGCTTCTCGGTGGGTTCGCCTGCGCCCTTCTCCTTCGATCCCTCCCTCCTCTCCGACGCTTCCCCCTCCCAGCGCACCCCCCCGCGCTCCCTTTGTCCCCTCTCGGACTGCCCTTCCGCCCGGGCGGCCGGGTTTCCATGGAATGGGGGCGGCGGCCGCGGCTCTCCGGGGGGGAAGGAGCACAAAGGGAAGGGGCGGACGGCGGAGCGGGGCCGCAGTCCCGCGGGCTCCGGATTAACGCACCCCCCTTCCCGCGGCTGCCGCCCGGGCCCCGGGGCGCAGGCAGCCCCTCGACGGCGATTGACTCACTGAGACCTGTTTGTTGGGGTTTGGGGTCTTTTCTCCTCCCCTGGAAGGGAAAACAAGCGAAATACAACGTGGAAAGGCCCCGGCGCGGCAGCGGGTGAGCCCGAGGCACGGGGGAGCGGAGCCCGGCGCTGCCGGGGTGTCGTACAGCTCCCGGTAACACCTGCGACCGTCGGTAACACCTGCGACCGTCTGCCCGACGTGCTTTGTCGCGCAGAGGCACAACGGACAGGGGGCATAAAAAGCTGGGGCGCAACAAGAAGCAAAACGCGTAAGCGACATCCAGCCATGAGCTGAGGTGTTGCTTTAATTTATGGTTCTTGCATTATTCTTTTTTTTTTTTTCTTCAGGAATGAAAGAATAAAAATTAAGAGGCATCTACCCCAAAGGGGAAGTAAAAGGGAGGGTCTCTAAGGAGGTTTAGTCAGACGGCAGGACCAAACTGCCTCTGCAGATCCAACTTGCTGAGCTCTACCTAAGCAGAAAGGACTGAGCGGCCACATCTCACCCTTATCCCTCTTGGCGTTACAGCTCTCTCAAATCTGTCTGCAAACAGTTCCTCTCTGTCTACAGCTGGGGCTCTGGGAGTCCTGCCCTTCCTCCTCCTCACAGAAAAGTTCCTTTAGTTTAGAAGCCTCCATGGAAATCAAATGTATATACACATCTCTATCCGGGTAGAACAAAATAGATACAGAAAAGGCTTCCATTTCCAATAGAAATGAGAAAGAGAAGTTTTTTTAATTAACCAGAAAGGTGCAGCTATTTCTGCTCTGCATGATGCACTGTCACCAGAGGATAGTGAAGATGAAGAAATGTATTTTTTTTCCACACAGCACAAGCAAAGAGGGTGTAAAAAAACGCTCCTAAGGCCAAACAGCCTTTTGTTAGCACATGGAGATAAATCACATCCAAGAGATAATAAATAACTAGCCAACAGAACATCAAGAGGATTCAAGTTTCACTAATTCCTGGGGCAATGAAAAACAAAGAGGAAAGCTTATATGAAGCCAATATTTCTGAAGACTTAATAGGATTCTCAGTCACAAGCCTGTGCATATCACACCTCTCACATGCAAATTAACTATATTATCTCTAACTAACTGGGGATAATTTTTACCAAGTTGTGAATTCATTTATAACAGTGATTAACTCTAGACATTTTTTTCCCTCTCAGCCCCTCACCGCTTGCTCATGTCAGCTGCATTTCAGCCTTGCCTGGAACAGCCTTGTCCTCTGCCCCATTCCTTTAGCTCTCCCACTCGCAGCACCGCTCCTCGCAGGGAGTCACCGATATGGGACGGGAATCTGAATTACACCCTGCAAGGCTGCATGTCTGTAACAAGACTTCTGATCTGGAAATGCACATCATTTGTATCAAAACACTAGAATGCATCAAAATGGGGTAAAAATGAAGCCAAGAGTAATTATAAATAGAAGATCATTGATTCAACACTTAATTCTATCAACACTTCACTGTGGTTAATTTTAATCTTTTAGGATTTAACTTTTCTATCAGTTATTCAAACATAAAACCTGACTAACCACTTATAAGGCTTGCAGAGGGCAGGAAGGCTGGAGGGTAGTGGAGAAGATGGACCCGTAGGTGGGTCACTTTATGTACTGATAAAACAGTTTGTTTCAGTGTGGGCAAATACAAGGATTGGTGCACAGAGTCAGAGCAAGGCACACTCAGCCCAGTGTCTCGCTGCTGCCAACAGCTGTTGAAAAAAGGCCATAAGCCCCAGCAAGTATGGAGTGCCATTTCTCCAAATGGTTTTCACATTTTCTTTAGAGTTTTTCTTCCTTCAACATTCCCAGTCACTCAGGGGAACTCTTAACACTCAATGTAGCAAGGACTTCCACAGTCCTGCACAGCTGTCCTAATGCCTTGTCTTCTCCCTTCCATTCCCACTTCCTTTGATCCTAGAATCCCACCTCACTTCTCCTGGGCTATTCCAATGGCTCATGTCATCTGCTGAGGCCAGGTTGCCCCACCCTGCCATGAAAGGGCTCATGGGTGGCTCACACCAGGACTTTCATAGGAGTATAGAAAGAAAGCATCTGTGGCATGGAAGAGGCTCTTTATCAACCGAGTCACCCCACGTGTAGCTGCAGCAGTGCCTCCCCGCATCAGACTCAGCACCCTCCCAGTCGACAGCAATTAAAAGCCAGGCAAGGAGCACCTGCCTTGGGTGGCGTTGGGCTACATGATTTCCAGACCAACAGGCTACTCAATGAGGCTGCAGAAGGTGAGACCTCAGGCTGGTAAATGCATCTCAAGAGGGAGGGGGAGAGGTAAAATCTGGGGCAAAGCCACGTGGCTCATCCCATCCTGTTCCTGGGAGAGGTGCCTACCTGCTGTTTCCCTGAGGAGCATCTGCAGCTCAGCATCTTCCCAAGTCTGACGGCTCACTGTGAGCACAGCTGTTGCAGTAACAGGGACAGCATGAAAAATTCGTGCTCCCTCCACATGAACTGAATGTGTCTGTTACGTCCCTAATTGCACTGTGGCCAGGTCCCAGGAGGCCAACGTCTTCACATGCTGATGTCTCCTTTTCCAAGCACCAAGAAAGCAAACTGTTGAAGAGCACCATGGATGCAAGTATAGCAGCTGCCTTCAGTCATCCCTCTGCCAAAAAGGATTCAGACGGTGGCTAGCATATTTCTGAGGATGGAGAAAGCAACATGGAGATGCATTGGTAGTAATGGCAACACAGCGCAAACTCTTCACATGGGTTTCACCTGTGAAACTCGCTGCTGCAGGACAGTAGTGGGCCCAAAGATCTTCAGGAGGTTGAAACAAGCCCTGGGCATTTATGTGACTAGCAGAAATAGGCACAGCCCTGCTGATGCTGAACAGGAGCAGCAGGATTGCTTTTTCCTCTCATCCAGAGAGGAGAAAGACCCCTACCCCCAGAAATGGAGAACGAAATTGCTCTAGAGGACACCAACTTTAGGAGAAAGGTGATGTATTTAAATACTGAGGCTACAGAGACTGGAAAGGGGGTGCTCACAGGTCTCCAAAATCTCTTGTGGCTGGTTTGCAGAACCAGAGGGTGCTGCCTGCTGATGCCCTCACAGGATTCATGGGTGGACAAGAGTCTGCATGCATGCTGAGTGTCCCCTCTGCCAGGTCCCTATTTTACTGGGGCTCTGTCCTTTCTGCTGTTGGTGGGAAGGATTCTCTGTAGACGATGCTGCATCAGAAGAGGCTGAACTGTGCACCCAAGCCATGTTGGAGGAAGAGTCTTTGGAGGTCCACAACTCAACCTCCTGTTCAGGGCTGGACTTCCATTAGTACTAGATCATATTGTGGGATGTCCTGACCAAAAAGAGCTTTACGGTGAGTCTTAGTCACACTTATTCCTTCTCTAACATCCCCCTATGCTGTGCTTTTGTTGTTCTGTTCCCATATACGCCCACTTGGTGCCACTGTTACTCCATGTTTCTCCGCGGTTGCAAAGCAGCAGGTGTGAGAGCCTGTAATAGGGCAGGAAAAGAGTGTCCAGAGCAAGCCAAACAGAAAGAATTTTAGGAAAATAAAACAGGGTTGACACAAGACTCGTGGAAACAGTTACTGCAAAGTTTTCCTGCAGCAAGACAGTTTCTTCATGCAATGGAGAGGTAGAGGGTGCTGGTCCTCCAGCTAACCTACCTGGCCATAGGAGCTCAAGCACTAAGACAACATCAGATCTAACTACTCCATCAGCTGTTTAGGGTATCCTCAGGGTGCTTGGACACCCCAGGGACAAGCAGCTAGGGGCTAAGCAAGAGACCAGCACTCTTTAAGGCAGCTCAGGCAGGGACTCAATGCCCCAGGCTGAGCTGAAATGGAACCTCTGGACCCGTGGGCAGATGGTGTGGGGTGAGGCTGGTCAGGGTCACTAAGGCCTATTAGTGCCTTCAAGGCCACTGCCATCGTGGTGGGATAAAAAGCAAGCTCAAATGGCACCTCCTGGTCCTTTTATCTAAGTTATGAGTATATAACCATATGAGTAACCACGAACTAGTGTGCTACCAACTTCTACCTTCACATCAGCAGACCAAGGACCTCACTGGGCTGTTCCTTCAATCAAAATGAAGGCATTGCCTCCAAATCTTGTTGGAGAGGTCCCTTCTGATCTGTTCGAAATGGCGCATGTTAAAGAAAGGGCACAGAGCAAGGCTTTGGGCTCAGGAGCTGGTACTCTGGAGGGGATGTCTGGTAGATTCAGGACTAAAAGGACGAGTCTCACCTCCTTAGCCAGGGGCAAGCTGGATCAGGCAGCTGAAGGAGTCCAGAAATGGCTCAGCATAGGTAAAGGTGCTTCCTGCCTGCATGGTCCACCACTGCAGTAAGGTAGGGGTTTTGCAGACAGACAGCATCTCTGAAACTCTTTTCGAGGCGGTTTATGGAAGATCTTCAAGAGCACAGCAAGTAGGTGCAAACTGGCCTAGAAACAGTCCTGCAGGGGCAAGAAAAGTTTATCCACAAGAAACATTCATTTCCCAAGGCTTTGGAGGACATGCACCCATCTGATCCTTTGCTCTTCACTGTCCCTTGTATTCCCCAAGTCCAGCATGAGCATCTGAAGGGAACGTGAGTGTGAGTTAGGATTTGCTGTATCCTGTAGCCTGAGAGAGGCAAGGCCCCATGTCCCAGGTTGTGCGGGGGGGACACGGGACTGAGCACGTATCGCCAACAGGTGCGTACACGAACAGCAGCCGGAGTCATCAACACAGTACTCCACAAATGCAAACAGCACCGATGGCCTCACGCTGTTCCTCTCTCCAGCTGATCCGGATGAAAGCCCAGTAGTGGAAAATACATATAAACATGTAGATCTCTCCAGTAACTTATGGTGTAAATAAGGCCTGAAAGAAGCTTGTGTGTATATTATGTCAACATAGGTCTCTTCATCAGACAAACTAGCACCATCTCATAATAGCAAGTCAAGCTGAACTTGCAATCATATCACTGTTATTATTATATGCTCAATATTAGCAGATGCTTTTTGACATCTTGCCTAGTTACAATTGAACAAATAGAAGCACCATAATGGGATGAATAAACATGAGCAATGTCTGTAGCAGCATGAAGTAACAGGGATGAAGCAGTTCACCTCTTTGTTGATAAGGTCTCAGCAGCAGTCCCAGGTCCAGGCTTGACTCCATAGCTGGAACTGGCATAGGCCAGTGCAATCAGGCACCTACAAGCACAGACAGGAGGTCCAAATCCTCACAGGGCATTGTCCTATCAGCAGCTTTTAACAGGCTGGACCGTTACTTGCCAGCCTTAGTTCAGTGGAAAGGAGAATGATCTTCCCACAGCCCTCCCAGACTGCAGCCTGGGGTTCGTATCGTTCCTATTTTGCCCTGACTGTAAGATGACATTATTCTGCGTCTTCCTAAATACAAGACTTCAACCTATCTAAGATTTTCTAGATTATTAACAACAGTTTTAGCATCTACAACCAGTGAGACATGCAACGCCACTGCAAGGATTCCCTTTCTGACACATATATATATCTATCTGTGTATAAAACCATTTGCAGTGGAAGATCTGCTTGGCTGTATAGCTTTTCATTGATATTTGAGCTTCCTAAGCATCAACCCATATTCATATCTTATTAATGGCTACTGCTGCCAAATTCTCTCATTTTGAAGAATACAGGAATTTTGCTTCACTTGCCAGCCTATTGTAAGGTTTGTGACTGCAGTTCTCCTGGACCAGACTCATAAAATGTTGTGACAATTCGCATCATTACTGCACAGCTTATAAATCTGGTTTTAATTGTTACGAGCTGTTTCTATCTCTGTGAGTTACAGGGATCCATGAATCTCGGGACAAGCAAGGCGTTGACCACTCAGCAAGGAGTCAGCCACACATGCTGAGCGTGCAGGACATCCAACCCAACTAAGGGGCGCACCAAGAACAGACCTACAAGCTAGGTTAGGACAAAGCTAGTGCATTTATTAACGGTGACTTCTAAAGGCACTGCAAGCAATTGCACCTGCTGACCTCAAAGGTCTGTGCCAACCCAATATATGCTCCCTGTCTGCAAACTCAAGGAGTTTGGGGAAAGATTAGGGGAAGGCGTGCTCTGGATGTGATAATCGAGCCCTGGTGACAGCTCAATTTATCACTTTTTCAGCATTTTGACTGAGAAGAACATTGCCCCTTGTCATTGCTTGCTTTTTACTCCCCATGAAAAATCTCCAGTGAGATTCCCAGCGACGGCGCGCTCTGCATTCCTGGCGCACGCTCAGCTAGCCAAGCAAGTCTGTAAATAATTGAGCACCCGTCATTCCCTTTGCAGTCCCCACCAGCACCAGCTTAGTTAGCTCTCAATAGCAAATATTTAGTGAGGTAATCAATCCAAAAAGTCTTAATTTGGGTGAGAAAATTAAATGCTTTTCCCAGATCTGGTATCTGATTAACTCTGGCATCCATTCTGCCTTTCTAAGACAGCCTTTCTCAGGGTAGGTGCTGTACCAGAGATAATTATGGAGGATCATAGAAGCAGTTCAATTAGCTGCAGCTAATCTAATGCTTCTTATTAGCATTTTGCTGGAGCTTGTGGAGTTTTTCAGCTGAAACAGATAAACAAGCTCAAACATCCACATATGAAAGCTCAGACAAAAACAGAACAAAGGAACAAGAGGAATGTCAGGAAAACCACAGAACAGCACATGAGCAGCAGGGGCTGGCTGCAAACGTCGGCAGTGTTATTGCACAGGTCTCAGGGCATGGATGTAATGCTCCTGGACTTGAGGAGCTTCAGCATCTGGACAGGATCACATCTGGCTCATGGAGCACACCTGGGGCCTGCTGCCATAATAGAAAATGGCCCCATCCTGAGGATATTCAACTTGTAGTAAATGCTAGGTGGTGAATGGCTGGGAGACTGATGCTCTCCATAAGGTCTTTAGGAAAAACAGATGGATTTCTCTATGGGCCCCTTGAATTCAGCTCTGGCTGCTCAGTCCAGCAGGTTCCTGTGTTTCCCCACTGTGCCTGTAGCTAAAGCAAATCTCAAATACACCAACAGGGACTCACACAACATGAGGGCGAGCAGTAGATGAGGAAAGGAGCTGGACGCACGTGTCTGTCACTAGCAGCAGCCAGCTCCGAAATGGGTTAACACCAGGCTGTGCCTCACCATGCGCAATCCTTGCCCAGAGCACATGCATATGACACCAGTTCCTGCCTTATTAAAAATAATAACCCACATCAATTAACTCTTCTAGTGCCTGTTCCCTGTACACCCAGAGTCATCAGCTAGCACAACATATAACAGCTTGATAGCAGGCTCTCAACAGATCATTGAGCTGAGCCAAGACAGAAATAGCCTTTTCTGCCACATCCCTTCAACTCTAATCCCCATGTGCTTAATCCACATTGGTGCCATGGAAGGTCTACACAGGGCACGAACAGTACTGTACGGACTGAAGGGGGGAGTCTGTGAGATAATCTAAATAAGTGCAGAGTCAGTGAACTCCTACAAAATCACCAAAAGGAGACAGCCAGTTAAACCTGACCCACATGCCGGAGGCTCAAGTCTTGAGATGGTTGATTACTGCTCTATCTCCTAGGCAATAAATCTCTTCTAAGGCAAAGGGCTGGCTGTCACTGGAGGATGCAGAACCATGCTGCCTGGTAGGGGACTGCAGAGCTTTATTATAAATGATGGGCATGGGGTTTTCCGATGGGAATTTGCTCTCAAAAGCACAAACAAACAAATTCAAACAAATCCACTGCTGCATGCATCGCTCCAGAGAGGACCAGGAACTTATTTAAAGACAGAATTTTGCAGTCATGAAGATCCAGGGATGGCATCAGTCAGGTAGAAAACATACCAAGGGAGGTCTCAGGCAGAGGCCAGCCAAAAATCCTTGTTGTGCCTTGCACAGATTCCATCAGCTCTGGCAAACTGCCAGAGAGCAGAGAGTGAGAACAGCCAGAGCTGAGCACAGCATGTCAAATCAGCAACAGGGGAATTGATAAGCCCCATAATAATGGACAAATTAGCCAGTACTTTGAACAATTATGATATAATGAGGAGAACCAAGTGGCTTCAGAGGACGTCATAACTCACAGTTGTAACAACATTATTGGCAGTAGGGTTATTATGGGCCGAAGCGTTGATTGGGCTATGGAGCTTGTGTCCTGGGATGACAGAGAGGCTAGACATACATCTGGCTGTGTGTGGTAGATCTAGGAGGATCTTCCACTGGAGCAAGTACCCTTTTCCCAGGAGCAATGGAGGTGTTTCTGACCAAGATGAAACTTGGGGGATCCAAAAGGTACAAAGGCCATGTTCAATTACTGCTTTAACTCGTGGCAAAGTCTCTGTGGCTGCTGGCTGCTCCCTGACTCTGTCCTCACGGGTTCCTCCTTGACCTTGTTGGGTGGCAAGCTCTCATCTTGTTTCAGACGAATTTGTAGCACAAACAGCTCTAGGTCCGCTAACCGCTCTGGGAACCTAAACACTTGCAGTTTCCATCTGCTTTGTCCTCCAGGAATAAGAAGGTGCTCTGAACACATCACTTCCAAGGCAACTATCTCTTGGAGACAAGCGTTTTTGGTCAGAACGGATTAGAAGGATAACGTCTGACAGTAACATGGGCTGCAGTACCTCCTTCCAAAGACTCTTACACCACACTTGGTCATCAAAAATTAAATCAGAGCAATTCTTGAAAGACCGTGAACTCTTATCTCCCGATGATGGAGAACTCACTCAATCCATAAGGCCATTTTTCAAGTCCAGATCACATGAACTTGTGTTGAATACCTGATGTCTCTGCCGGCACCCAGCTAATCTCCAGTGCTGGGGGGCAGTAATTTGGCTTCTGCAACAGGGTCATTTTCCTGCACTCGTCCACCTTTCCCGGAAGTTTCTCACTCTGCTGCCAGAGTCCAGATGTCACAGATGCAGCAGTGTCTGTCAGTGCCTAGGGAAATCCATCTGTTTTTCCTAAGACCTTATGGAGAGCATCAGTCTCCCAGCCATTCACCACCTAGCATTTAACACAAGTTGAATATCCTCAGGATGCATCACTACCACATCCCTGGCTACTGGAATCACCAAAGCAATGGGAAGTCCCTTGAACTTGATGTGACAGGGTTGAACTGATAAGCGATTGCTTTCATCTCTTGCAACTGGAGGAGATTGTCACCTAAGGAACGTGATAGCAAGACAGAGCTGCTAACAGTGCAAGCTGGCTGAAGATCCAGGCAGGCAGCCCCTGAAGACCAGGCTGGGATGTCCAGACAGAAACGTGCTTCAATTTCTCTTCTCAGACTGACACATCCCAGATAAAGCCCTTATCTGGCCTTTTCTCAAATCAATATGAAGCTTCAGTCTCATTCCCAGAGCACAGCAGGGGCAGGCATCTAGGGAACAGCTTTATTACATTGTTCACTGCAGCCAGAGGAAGCTGGATGTTTTCCACCCAAAGGTAAGTTTGGGAGGTGCAGTCCCATCCCAGCTGCACGCTGTCACGGCCCGGTTTGAGCTCTGCAGCGTGTCCCCGCCGGGCTGCGGGGCCGGGGGAGCCCTCGAACATCCCACCGCGATTTCTCCTTCTCCACCCAGGCACCTGGACGCGGCCGGGCTCCCTCTCTGCCTTTGGACGGCGGAGGGCAGCAAATAGCTCCTTTTGAAGGAAAGAAGAGCCGGTAGGAAGAAGAGCGTGAGGTCTCCATTTGGGGATGTTTTGTTGTTTGCTGTGAAAAATTTAAGCCAGAATCAATTTCTGCTGCTCTTAGAAGAAGGGCTTACTGCAATCGAAACGTTTGGAGCCGAGCCCCAAGCCACGAATCTGCTCTCACCAGATACATCACAAAAGTTGGGCCTTTTAAAAGATGTGATGCAGATGACGTTTGTGTTTTGGGTGCCAGAGTCCACAACTCCCAGCCTGGCAAACACCAGCCCCCTTACTTGAAGTGCAGCCTTGTAAATTAAGGCTCTCCACGAGTAAATTAAGGAGTGTCAGAAGTTCCTTGACACGGGACTCTCTCATCCTCAGTACTACATCATTTGAACAGTTTCCAGCATGGCTTTGGCCATGCCATGTCATGCAAGCCAGCTCTCTCTCAAGTAATTTCCAGGCACAGGGGAGGAACTGTTCCCAAGAGGCTCTGGTTGGGGACATCCTACTCTGAAGAGAGTTTAACAGCACAGATACAAACTCCACCATTACAGTTTAGCCTCCATACCTAAGAGTGGTCCCAGGCAAATACAGATGTGCTAATCCCACTGCATCCTAGCGCCCATCCTCTCGTGCACTATGATTCCCAGTCTACATACAGCCAATTTCAGAGCCTCAATGTTTCTTGCCACCCCTCCTGTAGGGATGCAGCAGCTCTGCTGAGCTCTCATCACTAGGGCTGTCAAGCCCACTGGTGAGAGTCATCTCACCAAATTTAGACAACCACAAAGTAGATGTCTCCAATGAGCTCATTAGTTTTTGGTCCCTTCATAAACAGTGGCAAGAAACAGGAGTGACTCACACAGCAATAGCCACCTGTCCCAGCATGAGCTGACTCACCTTCAGGAGGTGCCCCTTGCTCTCCAGCGCCCTGCACCGCTCAGACACTGGTCTCCAAGGTTTGGATGCTGAAATTCAAGCAGATGTATCCCATTCCCTGGAGCAACATATCCCAGCATTGTGACTGCTTACATCCTTTATGTGGAGTCTCAGGAACAGTCCTACAGATACCCCATTGACCCCACAACCAGGGCTTAATTTACCCTCTATGACCTTCCCCAATGAGCTTCCCCAATCACCCCCCCCCCCATATTTGTTCATAAACTTCATTTTCTTGAGACAGGTTAAATACTAAGGAGAAAATATAACAACCAGAAAGTTCAACTAAAAGTACTATGAAGCCTTTCTTAGTTGGTGCAGCTGAAAATAGAGCTGCTTGCACACATAGGCGGCTCGTGCTTTAAAAAAAGTCTTAAACATTTTCGTATTTATAGCTGAGAAAACACTGCTTCCTTTGCCGAAAGCCTGTGGAAACGCAACCGTTTGCTCAGCATGTGTGACGGAGAAGCGCGAACCCACCAGGTGGCTACAGCAGTGCTGGCACTTAGAGTTCATTCAACCCTCCACGTTCCTCCTGGGATTTCTGCGAGCGGGCAAGATGCAGAGCGGAGCAGCAGCAAAGGTGGGCGGGTTGTAACCAACCCTACAGGGGACAGCGCTTAAAACAGAGAAGAGCCCAGAGGTGGACCTTCACACCCAGGGAAAAGCCAGCCTGAGGCACAGAGGTAGTTGGAAATTCATGAATGAGGCCACATCTCCTCTGGTTTTAGGCTCAAGTCAAGCTGATGCCCACAGCTGATCTCTGGATACAGATCCATATCAGCCTGCTGGCACAAAGAGGCCAGATCTTCAGATCTGCAGATGAAAATTATTAGAGCTGAGACCATGCTCATCCAAGAGCTCTGGGGTTTGTAGGTAAGTGCTAGCTCTTCAGTGTTACTGCTGTTGTCATTTTATCAGCTTGCTGCAATCTGCTTTTTTTTCTATATTCGACTGTTTATAATTAGCCCACTGGGTCTGCTATTCTCTCAATTTCTTCATCTGTTTCCTGGCAGTTTTGGAGATGGCTCCATTTTAAATATATACCGTGCTTTAAGAAAAGAAACTCTTCTCCAGCTCTCTTTGAAGCTCAGCACTCTGGGGAGAGTGCCAGTAGACAGGCTTTTGGCTCAAAGAATATGTGTAATAAGGGACAATTAGGTGGCAGCAAACATTTAATTATCAGATGTATTGGTGCTTCTTACACTGCCTGAAGTTAAGCAGGTGCCTTATACACAGGATCCTACAAGTATCAAATGTGAAAAATGTTTCAGGGCAAAACCAAATGAGCTGATGAATACATTTAGGCTATAAATTAGGCAGAGGTTTTTAGTAAAAGCCTGGAACAGGTTTCACATTGCTTTAGCATTTGCAGGGGGACAGCTTCGTAATTTAACATGGCAGACTGCACACCCTGGGAGTGTGTGGAATGCTCACAGGTCGGAATCCTCTGTCAAAAGAGGGGGCTGCCCCGGTTCTCCCGCTCAGCTCTGCTATTCCAGACTCTACCAGAAATTACCATCTGTACTTGGGCCAGGCCAGCTTTGTGAAACGTGTGAAAGAAGAAAAAGGGTTGATTTAAATAGACTGAGAGCTGTTAGGGTTACTTCTTAAAACAATTTCCCATACATTTTGTAGTCCATCTGAGAATGTCTGTTCTTGCAGCTTGCAAGGAACAACACATCCCCTTGTTGGGCAAGGAACGGGCACGGGCACACACAGCCTCATAAATCCGCATTGGCTCTCAGTGCTTTGCGCTTTAGGAGCTCTGCGTCCTTCCTGCACTTTCTTTTTCCAGTCTCAGGACGGCTCGAGCTCAAGCCAATGGTCTCCTCACTCCTTGCAAAACAGTGCCCGTGCCTGGGACTATTTTGGCTTGTCTGCCTTCTCTGATTCTGCCTCCTCCATCATTTCAGGCACAAAACCCATCCTGAGTGCCCCGACACGGGCGACACGCAACAGGAGGGGAGATGCCAGGGACTGCCCAGTGTGTGCTGCCTCCCTGGAGCTCTCCTGCTGCTGCTTCATCGATGTCAAAGCTGGAGGCCTCTTTCCAACATCAGGCCTCCTGTGCATTGCGAGACAGAAGATCGAATCACGTTCAGATCTTGTGTCATCTGCAGGCAGGGCAAGGGTTGTTTTTTTTAATTGTCAGCCTGGGCTTTAAAAATCTCGCTGTGATGGGGAATACTCACTCACCTCTCTTCTGATGGAGCATGGCAGCTGCTTCCAATGCCTGATCTCCCCTTCAACTTTTTGAACCTTCTTCCCAGGCACCTTCTCTTCACCAAGCTCCTAGGAAGAAAGCAAACCAAGCCACTGACTCACAGGTGGTCTCAAACCTTGCTTGTCAGACCCAGGTCCAAGCTGTCTGAGGCACTAAGGCCAAAACGGGCTCCTGTTCCCACAGTGCTCCCCTTGGTGCCATGCACGCAGCAAGGTCTCGCCTCTGCCTACTTTCTGCTGGTTCAGATACACACAGTTCTCAGAGAGCAAAATCCCTTGGAGATGGTGCACAACGGACACTTGCTCATGGCTGGAGAGTGCAGCTAAAGCAAGCATTAATCCCACTTACAGGATAAATTGGCAAGAGAGCAACTGAATTTCCATCCAGCTCTAAAGTGCTCTCAAAGTGATCTAATTTATCACTGCGGCGGCAGCAGCAGCCATTCAAATGCTCTCTGGCTTCACAATTAGGTGATAAGATGACTTAATGTTCAAAGATGTGTCCAAGTTCTTTGTCTCCAGTTCTCGGGTCCTCACCAGACCTTGTGGTTGCACTTGGTCCTTTCAGCACTGTGCTGCTGCACCATAGGAGGTTCTGACAGGCAGACTCTGGGCTTCACAGGTCAAACCACCACACCTGCTTAAAACAGACTTCTGTCTGCACAGGGCATGTCACTGTGGGTTTGGTCTTCAAGGAGCGAACAGCACAGTCAGGTTGTGGTGGGCTGTGCTGCTTTTCCTGTGCCCTGGTGAGGGAGGAGCAGAGAGAAGGAAGGGATCTGCCCCTTTCCTTGGAGCAATAAAGATTCATCTGCAGAGTCCCTGTCTCAGTCCCCGAGCGCAGACAGATCTCATACTAGGAGAGATGGATCTGTCCAGGATGTGCCATATGCTGCACTGTGTACAGGAGAGCAGAGTCCAGGGCCCTGTGGATACCACCAGCCAAGGAGGGGGCATGTGAGGTTGGAAGAGGGGATACAGAAGTGTAGGATGAGGGGGCGGGGACAAGAACTGGGTGAGGAAGAAGAAGGACTTGAACACTGAAGGCTGGGCTTCTTTATGAATAGTGCATGGACCAAACATCTCAGTCTTTGACCTTGGATTCTGCTGACATCACTCATACGCCCTTCACTGGAAGCAACCATGGGAACTGGAAGTTCACTAAGTCCAGCTTGGAGTGTGATTTAGCTTGTGTAATTTTAGGTGCAGTTTTGCTGATCAGATGGATGTGTGTGCGTACCAAATGAGATGGCTTGATAGGTCCCATGGACTGACACCCAGCACCCATGGCTGCACCTTCATTTAGATATGCAGAGCCAGATTCAGTTGCTGAGACATCAGCAGGTAGCCTCACGCCAAATGCCTAAGAGAACCTGAGACATCCCCACCACAAGAGCAGCTGGAGGTCTGAGCTGCACCGTTCCCTCTGCTTCTGCCAGACTCCTGCTATCCAATTTACACTGTGATCTCAGAAGGAACACACAGCTGACAGATGGAACAGGATAGTCCCTCCCACACTCACAAGGGACACCAGCAAAACGTACCCACCACGTCCACATAACCTCAGGGCTCTCTGAGCTATGGAGTGAGGATGTGCTGGAAATCCAGTGCATCATTTCCAGCTTTCACATTGATTTTGCTCATTTCTACCCATATTTCTGCTTACATCTTTGGTGAAGGCAATAAATGTCAAAAAAAGTGGAGAGACGGACAAGCATTTGGGAACAGAAACTATCAATGCATCAATGACAGTCTTAGGAGAGAGGCGACCGAAAGAGATAGAGAGGGATGACAAGCTGCATGCAGACCAAGGGACACATGGCTCTGACTGGAGTCACTGGGGTCCAGGGTACCTCATCAACCCTCCCCATCCTCTGAACAACCTCCAATACACACAGTTTCTTACCCAGAAGTAAGCCTGAATGTGACTGAAATAAGAGCATCCCTGCAGACCAAGCAGCAACTGGCTTTTCCTGAGCACTGAGCTCAGAAAAAGAATGAGACAGAGAGACTACAGCCCTCTGGAGAAGTCTTGAGAAGAACCATCCAGTGCTTCTGCCAGAAGTTACAGCGAAGATGAAACTCTAGCACAGCCAGGCTGCTCACACACAGACCACTGAAAAACAGCATGAGTTTAACCATTGGATCATACCCTCTACGCAGAGCCCAAGACCGAATGCTGTAAGTCGTCACTATTTTCCTAACTAGCAGGCAGGACACGTGGCTATCAGCGTGGGGCTCACAGAACCTAACATCAATCATCAACAGAGCAGATGTGCACATCTGGCCCCGGTGCTGGGGTCCCTTCATTGTACTGCACTTCACCTCGGGATGGCAGGACTCACCACCCCTGGCATATCTCTGTTGAACATCACAGGTGTGCAGGGCACAGATGGGGATGCCTCTTCAGTGGACAACTGAGTGGAGACATAAACCCACTTTTTCTACATGCTCCATCACCTTGAGCTGTGTACACAACACCTGCAAGTCATCTATGCAAACATAAGCCTAACTCGATCACGAGGCAGAGCTTTAGCAAAATTATGAACTGTTTAAGCCTCAGGTTCAGGCTTTAGCAATGGCTTTTGAGGGAACTAACAACATATAACAACATGACTAATGATGCACTGTACTTAGCGTACGCAAAGGATCTCATTTTGGGTAGCTACCTACAGCACCTTTTGATGATGAGAATCTGTGTGACTGGCTGTCTTCTACTAAGAGGACGGTATGTGTCTCATTTGTGTAGCAAAAGGTTTAATTTAGCCTACCTCAGAAGAAACCCAAGGGAAGGAGAACACTTTGCTGCCTTCAGGAACCCAAGAAGTACCCTTTTGCATGGTATGAGACATCAGCTCAGCGTGTGGACAGCTCTGCATTTACCAAAGGCCAGGCGTGCTGACAAAACACCTGAGAACAGGCCCAGGCTGAGACAGAAATGTCTTGTAGAGCAGTTTCTGACGTGCGTGTCGCTCCCTCAAACAGCACCTTGTGCCTCTGGATACAGGGGCCGAAACCCCCAGACTAATTTCTCCTTTGACAAGAACTAGAGGGGGAGACGCTGCTGTGATAAATCGCCGCTTCAGAGAGGTCTCCGTCACTGCCACACACGATGTCCTCAGAAGTGAGCTAAAGGAGCAGGACCCAGCCAAAGGCAACATCATTTTACGAGCTCTTCCGGATGCTCGTACCGAGGTTAACCTGTCAGGGTAAGTGTGGTGGCATCAGCTCCACTCGTTCGTTAAGATCTGCGGCACGAACTGCAGCTGCTCCACAAAGATTAACAGAAACATCAGAAAGATGGTATCTCCCTTAGGAATGCAAGAGAGAGCTCTGCTGCAAGGCACCAGCAAAATATCCAGACACAATGACCAGAGGCTTCTAATTATCCCAGTCTACAATAATTAATTGAAATGAGGAAGTACATATGCAATATGAAAACAAAGGGATGTATTGAGGGGGATTTACCAGGGCATCTTCCCCAGCTGTGGACAACAGGGGAAAGTCTTCCCCAGCTGAACCGTGCCTGGGAAAGGAGCAGGGAAGGAGTCCAGCCTCCAGTGGAAAGAGGGGCAGGGGTGGACCAGGCTGGTGTTACTCACTCATGACTCAGCCACACTGACAATACAAAAAAAACAAACTACAATTCTAAAAAATCCCCACATGGCAAAAGCTGTGAGCCAAGGAAAAAGGGGAAGTTGTAGAGAGCCAAGGAGACAGTCTTCAGAGAATCAAAACCCACCATGAAGATGAGAAGCTTGAATTTGTTTAGATGTCAGCCCCAGAGCAGGGCTGGAGAAACGGCCAGAGCTGCATTTCTGTGATGTGAACTAACTAAAGGCCAACACAAGCGCAAGTGCTACGGCAGTTTCCTCCACTCAGAGCCCTGCAGATGCCTTCTGAAGGCCACATTGCACAGCCATGGCATGGGGTGCTTCCACCTGACACATGGAAACCAGAGGAGCACACACGAAGCAACGGTAAGAGGAGCATGCTGCCATCACCAATGCCCCCCCAGGAGACCAGCTCGAAGCTGCAGTACAAAATTCGAGTAACTGTGACTCTACTGAACGCTGGAGGATGGAGGAGAGCATCAGGCAGGATGACTTTGTGTGTGTGTGTCCCGTTTCTTGTGCTCTTCTCTGGGAAGCGGAGAGGAGAGAAAGATGAAAGCGTTATTCAACGCATCTTAAAAGTTCACACAAAGGGAATCCTGTATTTGAGCAGCTGTGGGCAGGGCTCAGAAGTAACATGTGGAAATAGAGAACTGAGAGATACTGACCTTTGCTGAGTCCAGTGCTTTTATCCATCTTCTGCTTTCTCAAGCTGTTTTCTGTTTCGCACTGGCTGGGTAAGAGCTGTATGGACAGTAAGTTCTCTGCACTGGCAGTTACCAGATCGCTATTTCCTGCTAAATTGCATCGTCAGTGCTTTCTTCACCTCACATTTCTTCACTTTTTTCCTCTGATCACACCCAACATTGCTTTTGCCCATCCTCTTCAAACACCCACACAGATAATGAGCGAAGGCAGATGTTCCTGCTCAGCAGCAGGAGGTGGGAAGAACACCCTGAGCTCTGAGGGCCAGCCCTGGGCAGCAGGGAGAGGGTGGCAAGGACTGTACTCTTAAGCAGAAAGGAAGGGGGCCAGGACAGCACCGGATGGCGGGGGCATATTTTAGCAGCAATGCGTTCCTCATGCTCATCCATGCACCAGTCACAGCAAGAGCGTGGTATAACAAAACCCCACGTGAAAGACCATAAGAGGAGCTATGCTGGTGCAGAGGAAGATGACATCTCCTGCCAAGGTTTCTGCACCTCTCGCAGGGAAGAGGAGTCAGCCATCCCCACAGCACCATCCCAAGGCCTGCAATGACTTATCTCCTGCCAAGTGGGTGCAGCTGCTGGGCTCCCCCTGCATCTGGAGAGTGACTCCAGCCTTGCACCTCCAGACAGGGCTTCGGAAGGAGCAGACGGGAGTCCAGCCTCCACCTCTCACTGCTGCTCTGCTACCCACCAGCCCACCTCTTCCCTTTCTGCCCCCGTGCTCACTTTTTTTGCAATGTATTGTGAAAGCATAGCTCATCAAACCCGTTACACATAGACAACTTTCCAATACCCCATCTGGCGTTCACCGTAATGAAAGCCAGGATATATCCGGTCGGACCTATTGGAACATTTAATCACAGATTGCCTTGTCTGAGAAACAGTATGCAAACTAGAGAAGAGGCTCAGATGTCTGTGCCTGTGTGTATGACAGGACTGAAACTGAGCTGGGCACTCACACTTCATTCTGAAGGCCCTGAGCAACCTGATCTAGCTGGAGATACCCCTGTTCCTTGCAGGGGGGTTGGACTAGATGACCTTTGAAGGTCCCTTCCAGCCCTAACCATTCTATGATTCTGCCTCTAAATTTGTAATTTTCATCCCAGACAATTTTCATCCCTGTTCTGAGGCTGGCTACATAATCCAGACCTAGAGAAGCTTCCCAAGTCACTCTTAAATCAGGCATTTATCGTGGCTCATCTGAAGCAGTTATTTTAGAGAGACACCCCAGGGAGGGATTCAATTGGCTGTTTATAGATGCTTAAAATACAGCCACCTGCATTCCATCCAGGCACCCAAAGCTCCTTTTACTGTCAGTGGAGGTAATGGGTGCAGGTCAAGCCATCCTAAAGCAGGCACCTAAAACAGCTTAAATGAATCTTAACTGAATTCCGTTCCCA
This sequence comes from Tauraco erythrolophus, assembly GCF_009769465.1. Taxonomy (NCBI): domain Eukaryota; kingdom Metazoa; phylum Chordata; class Aves; order Musophagiformes; family Musophagidae; genus Tauraco; species Tauraco erythrolophus. Next base: position 25,992,865 of record NC_141467.1, on the reverse strand, counting down.
AATGTAATTTAAAGACGCAAAAAGATAACAAATGTATTGCTTCCTTCAGGATATGTTCTCCTGATAGATTCCTCTCCTCATTAAATGTCTGAATCAAATGTTGAGCTTGAAAATCTTTCATCCTTGAGTCTTAGTACATCTCTGCCTGTTATATTAAATATTCTTCCACTCACATTCTTTGCTAAGTACATAAACAGTGCGTGGAGCCAAGTAACTTCCCAGCCTTCCCCTTGCATTGCCTCCTTTCCTTCTCATGCCGAACCCTACAGAGGAAACAGTGCCCCAAAGCTGTTCTTCTCATATGATGTTTCTTAGCTTTTTATTTGTTTTCTTTGGAAAAGCCAACATTGGACACGTAAAAGAAGGAGCTCTGGTCTCCACTACTTGGAAATTTTGCATTTGAACTGATTTGCCACCAAAAGAAAAATCCCACCCCAAATCTTACAGCATAGAGGCAGAAGGCCAAAAAACATCTTTCTTTGTGCAAGAAAAGGATTTGATAGTGGCTACAAAGCAGGGAAAGCATAAGAGGACTTCTTGCACAAGCACAGGTCTGCACTTTAAGCAAGTGTAAAGTCTTCTCTTCCACCTAACCTCAGCATCTCCAGGCAGTTTGTATGCCCATCAGTCTGGGGACACTTTCAGATTTTATGGTCTCTGCCCTTGGCTTGGTCTGGGTCAGCACTTGAAATTTCAACTCCAAGGCATGTGCATTCAGAGACAAATTTTGCTGTTTATTTATGACACCTGGAACCAGTTGGTCTGTTCCTGTTCAAAGTTCTAAAGGCCTTTTTTTTTCCCCTCCAGCAGGACTACCACAGAGCAATACTTTGTTAGTTTTGATCCACACCAAAAAATTATCTGAAGGGAAACCATTGCATAGCTTTGGAGGACGCAGACCTTGAGGTCACTGCAAGCTGAGCCATCTCAAGTCATCCCACCAGCCTGAGAAAAGCTGCCTCCCTCCAACGAGTGGCACAGCTCCCACAGCGTTAGGAAATGGCACAGAAACAGCAGCCCAGCCCAGATGCAAACCCAACCCTGTGCCTTTAGAAGCCAGGTGCAAAGAGAGACTAGACATGAGGAATGTGGAATGGTTTGGAGGAGAGACAGCAAGATGCCAGACCTTCTGAGAAGCAGGTTGCCATGGAGACTGGCTCCTTTAACCCAATAAGGGTCAGGCAAGCCTTCACATTCAACATTCAAGCTAATTTAATTAAAGAGGTGGGAAGGATGAGCAAAATAAGTTCATACAGACTTCACTTTGGGGTGCTGTTCCTCAGGCTGGGCAGGATTCTTGATGCCAGGCTTTGGCTGGGCACCTCAAGCATCACAGGGCCATTGGTAACCAAAGGCAGCCCCTGAGGAGGGAGGACCAGATGCACAGAACACCCCAGGGGGTGGTGGTGGGGAGACCATTTGCAGTGCCTCTCTTCCTCCCACCCGGTGGCCACAGACACACCTCTCCTGGGATGAGGGAGCTTCCAGCTGCACTAGATGCTCTTCTCGATGGGCTCCTTGCCTGAGCCATTGGTAACGCGGCTTTATCTCCCTTCTGAATTTGAAATGTGGATAAAGCAAAGCTGGCAAGGTAATTATTCCTCACTGTCAAACACTGCTCTTGGTTTGCTGTCTGCAGACAGCTGGAGAGTGATGAATCCCTTTGTGTTTGCAGCAGCCTTGGATTCGCTCCAGGAAAAGGTGCAAACAGGCAGGGAAGTTTTGCATTAACGTGCCCCATCGGCACAGATTTCACTGTTTCTGCACCTCGGCCAGAGAAAGGGGCTCACCTGAAGGGAGAGGGCAGCTCGGTGCTGAACGTGCACGGAGGGCTGATGTCAGTCTCTCAGAAGACCTCACCAGGCACTCAAAAAATGCTACGCCCTATTGAAAGCCCCGTCCTTAATGGCAGGACTCTGACAGCATTCTCTGCTACAGCAGGGTCACTGGGAGCTTTACGTGCTACCACTGACCGCCTCCTCCCTGGCACGCCACCTGCAGCTCTTCCCCTTCCATCTGAAGGCATGCTCCCATGCGAGGGTTAGAGCTGCCACCTCCTCACTCCCTCCCCTCCTCTCCCCTTATATCTCTGACCCTTGATATCTTTTTCTGCTCCAGCCCCTACAGTAACACACAAACCCAGAAAGGCTGAGGTTGGCAGGGCACTTCTGGAGATCTCCTAGTCCAACCTCCGTGCTCAAAGCAGAGCCAGCTGGAGCAACTGGAGCTGTTCTTGCTCCCCAGCATGTCACCGGTGCCTTCGCAGGGCACAGCCACCCATGGCGGGAGGCGCTGCGCCGCAGGACCGGGCATGGTTGAATTGTTCCCAGTGCCAGAGTGGGAGGATCACCAGAGCACCTCACTACTGTTTATGATCTCCATCCCTCTGTCGATCGTCAGAGGGCACCACGGGATGTGCTCGTGGATGAAAGCATACACCCCCCCAGTCAGCTGAGCTCTTGACACCTTCATACTGTCACTAACTGGGACCAGCTCACCGGGTGAGCGTCTGAGGCCAGCGCGAGCCCGTCCTCCTCGCTCTCCAGTTCAGGTGTCAGCTTCCCGCAGAAATGAACCTGCACCCTCGACTCCGAACGCAGCCCTGGGCCGCTCGCACAGACAGACACACATTTTTAGGCAGAAAAACCCCATCCAGTACATACCTCTTCCCACCCACCAACCACAGAATCTGGTTTATGGCTTAGTCCAGAGTCTTTTGGCAGCTCAGGGCCCGTTTCGGTGACAGAAAAGGCTCTTCCTTGTTTTTTCTGTTAAAAAAACAAACAAACAAACAGCTCTTTCCCTTGTTTGAATCTTGTCCAAATTCTCTCACTGGCCCTCTGCCTCTCTTCTGAATGACTCCATGGGAGTCCTTGAGTCTCAGCATTATTATATTTTATTTATACAGCACAATAAACGTACGTGGCACTTTTCAACGTACATCAAACAGCAAGGTCCATTTTCTGATGAGCACACAATTTGATTCAGAAAAACACTGTATATAAAATGCAACCGTCTCCTGGCCTGGATAAGCTGAACTATACTAGTGAGGAGGCTGAAGGCTGCTTGCCGTAATTCCTCAACCCCTAAAACTAAAACAAACAGAAGGAATCCCTGTCTGTAGACGAGTATTTTGTTTCAGATGGCCTCTGGTGACAGCACCCCTAGGGCTGTTCAGATTTGCACTGATGTATCCCTCTGCTGCTCGTGCCAGGCACATCTTTCAGGTCCTGATGGGTACACTGATGCTTACAAGCAGCAGCAGTGATTCAGGGGTCCTGCTCCAAAGGTTTGCACCAGCCAGACCACACTGGGTGCCCAGACAGCAGCCACCACCAGAAGAAAGCAGATTCCTTGTGGAAACTCTTAAAAAACACCACCTTGGAAGGGCTGAGCACGCTGGGACAACTGCAGCAAGGCACAAAGCACCAAGCTGGAGAGTCCCTTGAGAGGGACATGGTGAAAGAGAGGCCAAAAGCAGTTCTCTGGGCACCTGAGTGCTCCCTGCTTTATGTCCAGCAAAGCACAGTACATGAATTAGTTACTGAATTGGATAATTTTGGAATCAGTCTCAGAATATCTATTAATGAAGGACAAATAATTAGTTTTCAGCATCTCACAAGTTTTCCAAAGACTGCTTCCTCCGGGCACAGCTACACTTATCTAAACAAGTAACGGTGAGTAAATGTAAGGCTCAGGTACGTAAGAAATGCGGTGCCTATAGGCATTTGTTCTTCCCCACAGCTGCACTAGATGAGCTTAATCTAAATCCTGTCCTCCCTCAAGCTGGTGAAAATCTCTCCTGAGGTTTCAGAAAACTTTAACACTAACCTGACCTCAGCACTGCTCCAGAAGTGCCAGGAGTCAGCTGGTGAGATGGCTGCGGCTCGTTTCCCCTTGGCTATGACAAAAGCCGCGGTGCCAGTGCGGTTTGCACCATTGGGAAGATGTTCATGCCATGCAGCATCACAGAGGTGACAACGTTACAGCAGCCCTGGGACTACCTTGCAAGGAATCACGGCAATTGTTCATTTCTGTGCTGCGCTGAATATATTCTCAGAGGTTGAAGTGATAAGCCTAAATCCATTAAAATTTTCTAAAACACTCTTGGGCTTGGGAATTCTGTACTTTTCAAATCACAGGGTTCAGATGATCTCAAATAGCTAGGCAGATAGGGGTTTGTTTGTGTGTCTGTTTTTTCACCCAGTGACCCAGTGTAGAAAGCTCAGAGGTCCCTCAACACACAGAGGATTCCCTGTTTAGGGAAATTAAACTGGGTTTTAGTTTGCTGCCCCAGGCAGCAGAACCACAGCGGCTTTCAGTGTTTTCAAAAGGACATCACAGATTCATGACTGTCACCTGTGCAGGAGCGATTCTCAGAGGCCATCCCGTACCGAAGAGTTATTGTGAGGCTGTTGGCAGGAGGCACACGGACATGCTGCGGCAGCCTGTCAGAGCAAGGTGTTCAAAGCACAAGTGTTCCTTGGACATGGCCTCAGCCGCTGCATCGTGAGGTTACCCACACTCTAGGGTCTCAGGTACCCCGGGTCGGGTTCAGTCCTGCACACCTCTGCTATGGAGACAGGCTGAGAGAGTTGGGGCTGTTCAGCCTGGAGAAGAGAAGGCTCTGGGGAGACCTTCTAGCACCTTCCAGTACCTAAAGGGGCTACAAGAAAGCTGGAGAGGGGCTTTGGACATGGGCATGTAGTGACAGGACAAGCAGCAATGGCTTTAAACTGAAAGAGGGGAGATTTGGATTAGATCTAAGGAAGAAATTCTTCCCTCTGAAGGTAGTGAGCACTGGAACAGGTTGCCCAGAGAACCTGCGAATGCCCCATCCCTGGAACTGTTTAAGGCCAGGTTGGATGAGGCTTTTGAGCAACCTGGTGTAGTGGAAGGGAAGGTGTCCCTGCCCATGGCAGGGGGATTGGAACTAGATGATCTTTAGGGTTCCTTCCAACCCAAACCATTCTATGTGCACCAGGGCACAGGGCTCTTCACCAGGTCTGGCTCCCCCTTCTCCCAGAGGGGCATGCCGGAGACCTTGCCCCACTACACACATCTCCAGTTGGGACACAAGAGCCCAGCTCAGTCACCTGGCTATCAGAGACATTCTCCCAGAAATAGACCTCTCCCAGAGAGTTTTAGTGAAGGAAATCAGGATATAAGCACACCTAAGAACTGATTTGGTTGCTAAGGGACATTCATGCAAAGCTCAACCAGGAAAACCTAATGCAGGAGGGAAGCCCATAGCCTCTCTTCCCCACCTCCTCCCATACAGACAGGACACTTTTAACGCGTCAGCCACCCTCATGCCCACCCAGAGGGAAAGATGTACCTGACCTTCTGCCGCCCCAGGGAGAGGGGCCGCCAGGACAACAACCTCCCGGACAGGCGGTGCGACTCCAAACAAGAAGATCAGAGCAGGTTTCCAGGGTCAGCCACAGCCCAAGGACCACCAGACAAAGAAGTCAGAGAAGGGTATCAGCAAGGTGCATGACCAGACACAAGGACACCTGCAGCAGAGCTCAGGCACAGACTGAGGGCAAGCACCCGACCCTCGCTACAGCTCCACGGCAAAGGGCAGGAGCTCTTTGCTGCAGCTGATCTGTGTTCCCAGCAAGCTGACCCAAGGCTGCACAGCTGTGCCAGGTTAGAGCCTGCCTTGAACCCGGCCGAGCGCCGGGCGGGAGGGGTGAGGGTGTTGCAGAGACTTTGGTGCACTCAGGGCTCTGATGTCGCAGCCAGATCTGCACGTGGAAACAAAACTAGTGCATCACTACCCTACGTGGTTTCAAACCTGCTCTGCAAACCAGCAGCCCCAGTCTGACACTGAGCTCCTGCCATCACAGATCACAGATCACAGCCGGGCTGAGCTGAGCCGGCCACGAGCATCCTGGGGACTTGCTTCCGATTAAAAAAGCTCCGCACCCACTGGACTGTGGAGCACATCAACACTGCAGTGCCCCTGGCTGCACAGTACCTCCCATTTGGGAGACCAGCAGGAAGCCTGGGTGCTGATCCCTCAGGTCTGAGCTGTAACTCTGGAGAGGGCTGCACGGCTCTCTGCCAGCTCCCCCCAGTGCCAGGGCGGCTGCTGCCCATCTGAGCAGTTCCACCCATGGGCACCCAGCGTCTCTGGGAGGACCCAGATCTACCACATCGTTTGGGCAGTGCTGTGTCAGGCAGAGGCCACTGAGGAACAAGTAAGAAGAGTGCAGATGGAGATACAAGGGTCCCTCGCCAACCTTCACAAGCCTCACGGGGACTTCCCAGTGAAACCATTTCCCTGCCACATCCACAGACAGGAATTGGCGGCTCTCCCTGGTAGTGGCGTGAAATGGAGTGAGAGCTGATGGCAGCAAGTATCTGAACCTTAACTCCTCTCTTCATATGGATGCCTGGATCTATGCCACCATCCAGAAGGAAAACTGCGCGGACTGCTTGGGGCTGAGACCAGAGCGGAGGTCCCCATGTCACCACAGTGGCTGTGAATCGGTGCCATCTGCTGCTCCATGAACACGGGACTGTGGCGCTCTCGGCACTCTGGCAGGCTGAGTTTGAACACATCCTGCCAAATTAGTTACAGAAATGTAATCACAGATGTACACCAGAGAGACGGCCGATGAGTACGAGGAAGGTGAGGACTGAAGGTGTGCAGGAACGCAGATGGACTGGGACACATCTTTAAAGCAGTTCATCATTAATTGTTGGGAGAACTCCCCAGCAGACCCTTTTACTGGTGCTGGGTTTAAGCTGTCTAATGGAGGGGGGCAGTTAGAGAAGTTCATCTTCAACAATTGGCACTTCACATCCCGCCTCCTTATTTGAGGAGGAGAAAGTATTTCATTACCTCCGTTATCAAGAAACATCTTCCTGCTGCTTTTAAAATGCAGAACAGGAATACCCATCACAATGCCTGGCTTTCCTCCGCTGAGACTGCCGAGTTAACCGCTTCCCTGTGGGAGTGACTGTGTGCCAGTGCTCATGTTCCTGTTGTTCCTGGTACAAATAAATAAATAATTAATCTTTCTTAATTCCTCCAGACAGATGACTGCTTCACAGAACTGTCAAGCTGTCACTTTCAGCAGAGGCTTTCAAAAGGGACAATGTCAAGTGGCTACATGCAGCCCCAGATACATTTTTGAGGCCAAACACCACTGTTTAGCCAGCCAGTCTGGGCTCCCAGGGATGCTCCCCACAGGAATCCTTCATCCTTTCTACAGCCCTGGCCTTAAATCATGATGTATTAGTGACATGTCATGCTAGAAGGTAGTTTGTCCAGGAAGAAGGTTCACAGTGAGAACTGGAGCCTATGTGGACCATGCATTGACCTCTTCTCCATGCCTTCTCCATCTCTCTTCTCTACCCTCTTTCTGCCACTGCACCATGACAGTAGGAGCGTACGGAGGAGTGTACGTGTGTGTGTGAAGGTGTACTACACAACATAATTCAATAAGTGCTGCAGCGCAGCCAAAGAAAGAGTCATAAAAAGTCAAACTGTATGTCTTGGCTCTCCTTGCATTATCCTCTGTTAACAGACTTTGCACCTCGGCATCTGTTTGTGATGCTCTTGGGGAACGTGATGAGAAGCAGGGAGGGGAGCAGATGAGCGGTGCCTGCTGACCCGAGGCTCCAGGGAATCAGGAAACAAGACAGCGTTTAACACGTTGGAGAAACAGCGCGGGCGACGCTCTGTGCAGCAGGATCGCTCCCAGGCGCACGCGTGCGCACACACACACACTCAGATGTTTTACAGGACAGCAGAACCAGCGTTCACTTTACAGCTGGCCTGGGTTGCTGGTGCCATGAAGCCGAGGCCCCAGCACTGCTCAGAGGCCACGGCAACCAGCACGCTCTCGGGGCGATGCACGCTCACGTCAGTCTGTGTTCGGTCCAGTGTGTGATCTGAACGGGGTCAGACATCAGGTCTGGTGGATTTTCCACAGCTGGCCAAGTCCTTTAGAAAGTAGCTTCAGAAAAGAGAAAAGAAACAGGATCCAAAAAGTGACTCGTGAGGAGGAATCAGTAACTCATTACTTCTGGGGTTCAAGGGGAGAGTTTACTGGTCCCGTAGACTGGGGCAAGATGCAGCTCCTGCTAATCCAGCCTCTTTCAAGTGGTAAGAGAAATCACCAAAAAGACAGGAAAACCCTTTCTGGATGGATTGATTCCCAACCAAAGGTGGGAGCTGCAGTGCTGGGAAAGCAGAAAAAGATGGTGTGCCCCACTTCAGAGGTTTGATGACAGTTGTGATTGACTGAGACACTCTGAGAGGAGGAGTCGATCCCAATCTCTTACAGTACCTCAAGTTCAGAAGTACCATGGCGGAGCATCCTCCACTAGCTTGGAGCATGACTTTGAAACAAACTTCTTTCTTTCATTTTGGACACAGTTTGTTGCTGATGCTGTTGCAGTATCACAAGTCCATCACAAGCACGAGATTCAAGTCAATGAGGCAGGTGGTTGTGGTTATTGCTCTGCTACCGGGGTTTCAGCAGAACACACCGTGTGCAGAGCTAACCATAAATATCACCTGAGGTCAGTGTAGGAACAGCCCAGTTGGGCTCTTGTGAGAAGTGCTGGGATACCACAGGAGAGGCACTGTGCACCCTCTGACATCTCTGCAGGCCAGGCAGGGCACTCCAGAGCATCTCAGCACCAAAATCTTTAGTGGGAGCAGCTGAGCACCAGACATAAATGTTACTACAAGTAAATTGTACCCCAAGGTCTATTCATAACATTGACAAGGGGTGGGCACCAGCTGCAGACCCCAGCGCCCTCCACTCAGCCGACTACACAACTGAGTCACGGCCCACGACAGTGCGGAAGAGGGAACATTGCACGTGACGTAGGTGCAAAAGAAGACACATCTGTCTGGTGTCTGGCACTGTGAGCAATGCTACCTCCTTCCAGCAGCCTATCCAGAAGGTCTCTGGGAAGTCCTGTCCATACTGACACTGGGTCAGTGTCTTGGATAGCCCAGATTATTTCAAATGGCCCTAAATGCCTCAGCTAATGAAACTCAGTCAGGCCCTGAACCCTCACCCCTCACCGGTGGACAAAAACCAGGTCGAGCTAAACCAGATGTTGCATTTGTTGGGCTGAATCACTTTCCAGACTCCAGCAGCCGCATTGACTACGACTCCATTGGCTGCAGTAGGCTGCTCAGACACCCAGCACACACAGAGACAACCTCAGCTGGGTGAATCAGTATAGGTTTCCTCATCTGCAAACTGGACTTCTCTGCAGAGCTCTCAGTTCTGAAGGAAATTTAAGGCATCTACATTGACATGGTCTACTCTCGGCAAGAAGAATCCCTCCTCCAATGCAAAATGCAAGAACTTTCACCTCTCTGCATGTAGCTGCTGTATTTTTCACAAGTAGTCTGAGGAACGAAATGGGAACACGTCATTAAGAAACTTCTTCCTGTACCAGTAACATGTGAGCAGGGAGGTGCACGTTATTCAGCTTAGTTACTGGCACGGCAATGTCAAAAAAAAGCAGCCAACCACACAAGCCAGTGTCAAAGGTATTTATGACCTTCACCCAGCAAAGGCTCACGGATGAACCTCTGCAGCATCCTCTGCTGGCTCAGCAGGAGGACGCTCCGTGCTGCGAAGCTCTCCTGAGTCTATCCTTCTGCCCCAAAGCTGGTGATGATTTCTTTCTGCAGAGATATCCTCTATACTTGCTGAAAACAGCCCTCAGGTATCTGGGATTTGCTTACTGATATCTTTCTCGGGCTTTCAATACCTTCAGCCCTTGCCAGGGTCCAAGTGTCTCACCCACATTCCCGATCCTCAGTTACATCCATGCAGAAATTGTGTGTATTGTTTGGGACGTAACAAAAAACAGCTGCCTGCAGGTATTCACCTTTTGCTAAATGAGTGTCCAGACATGAAATCGCACCAGATTACATAAAATAGTAAAAACATACAGAAAGAGCGTAAGAAAGATACATCTTTGTGTTAAATCTAATCTAATTCTGTATTTGGTGATCTGCTTCAGTTTTGCGAGTCGCAGTGACTCAGTGTCTCCTCGCCGGATCTCGGCAGATATCTGAGACAGTTCTCTGCCGTGGCACTGTGGGACTGCTTTTTCCAGGGCCCCGTTTTATCTTCATTTTAGTATATCAAAGATTCTTCAGCCTTTTATACAGAGCTGTTTGCTTTACTGGCTGAATTCTACAGGAGAGGGATGGAGGAGTTGGAACTACTGAGCTTTTACTCAATTCCAGTGTCTCTGAGCCCGGAGAGGGGCTTCCCACAGGCTGGTACAGGTGATGTTTCTCTTGGGTTTTAGTTCCCTCAGTCTGGCTGCTGCTAAAGTTGGACACCAGCCTTCAGTCCCAAATAGGAGAAGGAGTAGAGTTCTAGAGTTCTACCACTGAGTAGTTTTAGTAATAGTTTTAGTGGGTTTTTATCTATCCACTGGTTTCTTTACGGCACACAAACTTGCAAAGCTTTCCCTTGTAATGTTTTTAGAGCCAGCCCAAAGCTCCCCAATGTGTAATGAGCCCCGTGTATGTATAATTTAGGATATGTTTAATATCTCTGCCTCTGTGATAAAAAATCTACTGTTTCGGTTGGTTTAGGGCTTTTTCTAAAATACTATCATTTTTGTTTTTTCCAGGCTAACCCAAGAATCCCACGTAGTTGAGTCAGACTGCTCCAGTAGGGATAGGGAGTAATTGATGTACCAGAGATGATGACCTTTGTTGGGCTGAGACTGCATCTCTGTTATTCCTTTTTTATATTTCTTGAAGTCCTATCTGCATGTGGTTTGTTTGCATCCAGCCTGCGATGAATGGTGCACGGATTTAATGAGGTCATGTTTTCCCACCAGTTCCATTTGCAGCCATTTAATGTTCAGCTCTGAGTAGCAGATTGAGTTAAAGACTATTTAAAAGTCTATGATGCAGACAAGTATTCTGCCCAATTTTTATTCTTTTACATATTTGTTAATAAGCATCTCCAAGGTAAAGGTGAAGCCCACGATTGACTTCTTCGAGAAGAAGCCAATTTGGTACTTCTGGATTATGCTGAGATACTCTGAGATCCTGCTCCTGACACGCAGAGCAAGTGCATATCCTGCATAAGGGTAACAACACCATGGCAGTGTTAATGCTGTGAAAATTCAGGAAAACCTGCTGTTCTGCTGAAGCAGAAACATTTTACTGAGATATTGAGAATGGGGTGAGCATCAGTGACGCAGGGTGATTCTTCCCTACACTGGCCATTGTGCACAGGGAAAGCCTGGGCTCAAGGTTGCATCTTGTCAGATCTGAGATGAAAATTTCAGCTTGGTCTTTTGCACAGGACACAATTCCCTAACTAAATGGAGATGTCAGGAGCTCTTATGTACCTGCCCTGGTAATTGCACAGAGAGATCTTCTATCCAAGAGGCAGCTCCATCCAGATGAGTCTGGAGATGTCTCCATCTCCAGCATGTCAACCTGCCACAGCTGTTTTGTAACCTTAAGGGTTTTCTGTGGCTACCCTTGGAAAGCACCAGGAAAATTGATTCCACATAGGCCTGGGGGCATAGCCTATACATGTGCTGTGTTGTTCTCCCAAGCACTGGCACTGATGGACAACACGTACTTGAAAATCTGCATGCTTGCCCAGGAGGTTAGGACCTTTGCTGTTGAAACCATGGCTGTGGCAGTCACCATCAGCCCTCTGATGTTTGCATCATGGGCCCTAGGCTCCTGATTACTCATGTATACAGGCACAGTCCAGTCTCATCTACCGTTTCACTGTGGCAAAACGACACCAGAAGTCAACAACAACTCTCAACCCACGCACAGTTCTCCACCTCAAAGCTAACAGCAGGCTCAGGTCTGCAGGCAACGCGCCCAGCTCCACACCGCAATGCCCAGTTGTACAACTCTTGAGCCACACACACACTTCATCCTCCACAGGGCTCATGAAAAATTGCACCTACAAATACCTCATGCACGCCCGAAGCACACGGCGCACGGGGAGGAAGTCAGACGCGGCAGGAGGTGACACAGTGACACCTGCACCGCTCTGAAACCCTGGCACCTGCGGCGCAGAGGCTGAAGTACAGCATCCAGCACCACACACCAGCACCCAAGCCAGGAGGCAGCGGCGCTCCGCGTGCCCGGGACACAGCACGTACACGCGGTACGCGCCCCCACGCATGCACGCTTCCTACAGAGGAGCCGGGGCTGTGACACCAGCTCCTGCTGCTCCCAGGAGTCTTTCGTTTAAAAGCACCGTAAAGCAAGAGCTCTCTGCCGCATCCCTTTGGACTAACTGCCTTTGAAGCAATTTTACTCCAGGTTGCCTCCCGGCTACTGTCAGGTTATTCGTTTTCTCTGTCAAAACCTTTTTATTCACTGGGAATCTCAGCAGGGTTCCTCACTTGTTAATATCGCTGATTAAATTTCATAGTCCCCAACGTAAATATTCAAAGAGACTTTCCCTCTTCGCACCATTTAAACAGCACAGACGGTGCATTTACATACATCTTGTACAGGGACGAACTGGGCTGGACTAAATCAGAGCTGCTTGCACGGGGCACGCAGCTGAGGACAGACATGATACCCCACGCACGTTCCCAGGCACACTGGCAAGACCTCTGGCCAGCCCTGCCCAGCAACGCCGGGCTTCCCAGCCCCACAGGCACTGGTGACCCGCCTGCCCCCTTGATTGCTGCCTGTCAGAAAGGATGCAGGAAGCCTCGTGTCTGTCTCCAGGACGTTTTGGCTGAAGTCCAGTCCTCACAAACCTGTGCAGGGAGGAAGCAGGTGAGAAATCCCTCCTGTACATGTTGCGTTTAACTACAAATAGCAAACCTCTGTGCTTCAAATGATGGGTGCAGGGCAGGTGAGGGCATCGTGAATCAGGACTTGGCACTTCTCCAGCCACTAGCATCTATTTCCTCTGCTGGCTCCAGATTCAGTCTTGGTAGGGGTGATCTGGGCAAGGATTGCACCCTCTGGCCCAACGAGCTGTTCTACGGCCGAGCTGGTGATTTCAGACTGGGGTCTCCTCCCCACCATCACCATCTGCTTATCTTTCTCCATTTATTATTTCGTTCACCTCCCTCCTGTTGTGCAAGGCTCCGGCATGTCTCCCCTGCTCTGATGCCCACATGCCAGTGGTGGAAGCCAGAGCTCCCTCAGACAGGAGCCGGACCGCAGGGGAGGGAGCCCTGTCCCAGCACTCACTTTACAGGATTCATTTCTTTGCAGGCTACAGCAACCATTCCTTTCCTGGTTATAGGATAAAGCTCACACTCCTTGAAGGGCTTTACCTCTTGTGTTAATAGGAGTTGCTTAAGGAGAGCGGTTCTCAAGAGGGGCATAAATCTTTAATGAGGATCCATGAGCACACCGAGCAACGTCCAGCCCGCTGAGAGTTAAATGGGCAGCGAGGCTGCGGGAAGATTATTTCCTCGGCCTCATCTTACTTCCTTGTTCAAAGTGCTGGGACAACAGAGCCCAGAAAGCAGGAGAGGTACTGAAGTGAGTCACAGCCTGTGCCTCTTCTTATTCCCTTACAGCATCTCACGATTATCATTTGTTTCTTATCACCTGATCCAGCACTGTATTTTCTCTCTTCTCCTTCACCATCAAGTTCTTCTGCCTCTTTCTGGACAGAAGGAATGGCATTCTTTTCCCTGGCATATGACAGACTATAAAACCTGGTAAGTATCGATCTCAGCTTCAACATCATCAGCCAAATACTGACATTGCTTAAACAAAGGGGAGCGCAGGCACAGCGTGTCACTCCTGCTGCTGAGGACAGAGGTATGGCGAGACGGAGAAAAGCTGCTATTGATTCAGCACCACATTGCAAAGCCCTTCCCCTTCCTGCATTAAGGGCTAATTTTAGGCTGGGATGATTTGATAATGTGGTAATGTTCATCATGCAAACCCGTTCCATTTCCCATCCAAGGTGGACAGACACTGGGAGCAAGGCTCCAGTGGAGCAGGGCAGCACTGGGTGCTGGGCAGCAGCAGGGTTAGCCCACCTGGATGCCATCACAGCTTCATGTTGTGCCCTGCGGCTTCTCTGATGATGTCTCTCCCTCTCCCATCCTGTCCCCAGGTGCTCTGGCTTCCCTCCTGCCACCTGCAGGGTGTCTGGACGTAGGTGATGACACCTCCAGCAGCACCAGCCCCTCTCCAGCAGTGTTGCCTGGTGCAAGCGAGGTCTTAAGGGGCCGTGCATCCCAGCAGAGGTTGCCCAGACCGTGGAGCGAGCTGAAGTGCACTGGGGTGCTCCGCAGGTTTGCAGCCTTCCGTGTTCTTTGCACAGCAGCTAGGGGACAAGATCAGTTATGAATCAGCTCGTCCCGAAACCAAGTTGGGCCTTGAATCCACAGCAAATTCCGCCATCACAGAGCTGATTCCAGTGAATCTGTGTCTAACTAGAAGAGCAAGCGCAGGAGTTTGGAGCCAAGACAAGGCTCTGCCCTGAGCTGTTCCCTGGACAGCTGTGGAAAAGCAGAGCAGTACTGGAGAGTCTGCTCAGGGAGAAGACAGAGCAGCAGAGCAAGTTCATCCCAGGGAACATGCTCTTCCTCACCCCAAAAGAGATCTCACCTGTAAGAAACACTGCTCAGAGCTGTGCTGAAAGTCCACAGTGTGGGTGGCACGGGCCAAGCTAGTACGATGTCCCAGCCTATAGCTGGAGCCTTGGATACCTGTTTTTCAGGAGATGAACAGGTATCATTTGGTCCCTCCTTCCTGCTGCCACACCGCAGAGCCAACGGCTGCGAGAGATGTCGGGCCAAGAGGCGCCGCACAGAGCAGGAGATTATCTTCAGCCTTTCCCTGGGCACGTAGAAAAGATGAGATGTTTTGTCACTGCAGGACAAATCTCAGTCCTTTCCACAGGCTCCTGGGAACAGCAGGGGAGGGCTATGCTCCCATTCCACCCCAGCATCACACCGTGGAGCCTGTGGAGCTGCTTCTTCTCTGTGTGGCTTTGCCTGATGCCAACTGAGTCACATTTTCATCAGACCCTGACTTCAATGACGGTGCAGAGCCTTGACGCTGTCTGGTCTGAGCAGGGCGAGGCTGCTGGCACCAGCCCAGCCGCTGGCCCTGCACACATCCAGCAGAAATACTGCAGATTGCCTGCAGCCAGGCGGGGGAACTGGAGATGATGGAGGAGCAGGGACTGGGGGAAGCGACCTGGGAAACACAGGGGAAGCGTGTCCCTCTCTCATTGTGCCATGCTCACCCCAGCCCTGCTTCCCTTCCCACCACTGCCCTGGTCGCTCCCACTCCTCGCGGGGCGCTCGTAAGCCCCGTGCTTCTCGGTGCCCCATAGGATGTGCCACAGTAGAGGGCGGGAAGCGGCTCACGGAATGGACAACTGTCTCAGAAGTCTCTGTGAGCTAACCCGATGCTTTGTGCACCCAGGGGTGCGGAGCAGAGCTGCACAGCCATCTCCGGGGCCGCGCTGCGGCTGCTGAGCCTGCATGGGCTGCGGGCGGGCGGCAGAGCGGGGCAGCTCTGCAGCAGAAGGTGAGCCCGGAGCCACGGCGGAGACAAGGCCAATGTGGCCAGCAGCCGTGCCAGCACGGGGCACGTTCCCACAACAGCCCCAGCAAGAAGGACCAAGCAGGTTAAGGGCAGGACTGGGTATGGGGCTGGACACAGACAAACCTGCCAGGTAGCTCAGTAGGAATTCACAGGAATCATTTCATTCTCTTCATTCCAAATTTGCAGGTTTTAATGCCTGTTCTTAAGGCACGTCACTTCCCCATCATGTCAGGACCTCACATCTTCACTGTGTCTGAACTCCTTTCATATTCTCCATGTCTCAGGCCAGTAATTTCAGTTTCCTGGGCTCGCCTCCTAGCACAGCTTTGGGGACTCCCATGCAGGTGAAGAGGCATTTTTGTCACTACTCTTTACAGTGCTCCCATTTTCGGTTCTGCCCCCTCACACTGAATTATCCCCACATGCAGCTCCCTAAAGAGCTCTGCTCTGTTTGTTTGAAAGGTTTGCAGGCTCTGAGAGGGGCTCATCCATCAGCCGGAGATTTGGCAGCTTTCCTGGGACTGTCAGTTCCCAAGAACAAACAGCTGCAAAGGCACCATCCTCTTCCCGGAACCGCGGAGGAGCACACATGGCTTCAGCCCATTGCAGAGGAACAGCCAAGCACCAGCACTGCTGCCCTCCAGCCAGCCAAGCTGAGCTCAGGGGCCATTCTGCACCCAACCCATCCCCTGCTCATCCCTGCTTGGCTCGGGGACAGCAGCGCTCTCCGGCAGCATCTCCAAAGTGTGTTCAGACCTGGAGCGGAGCCAAGCATGAGACTGTACGCCCCTACCAGGCACAGCCACGGGCAGCAGACTGGTGTCCTTGGGGACACGAGTGCTTGAAGCCACACACACGACAAGAGGATGCCCCTCTGTGCATCCCTGCGCACAAACCACCGCTGTGCACCTGTCGGCTGCCCACCTCCATACCGAGGAGGAATTCGTGTATCTAAGGAGCCTGTGCTGTCCACACACTTCTCCCATGAGTCCTCCAGCTGCAAACACACCCTGCTCCGTGCAGCAGGCACCATTCCCACGCTTGGCACCAAGCCCCTCACCAGCCCAGCTCCACAGCTTGTCCAGCCAGGATGTCTCTTTGTGCTGGTAAATTAAATGCATCCAGGACTGTTCTCCAGCAGTAACGTCAGCTGGCATCACCCAGCCATACTCTGGCTATCACACCCTCTTCAACCTCCGCACACGAGCCCGATGCACGTATTGCTGCTGAGCACAGCCCCTGCCCAGCACAACCTCCCCATGCTCCTCCAGGAACAGGTTGGGAGAGCACGATTTGGCCGGAACCAAGCCCACCCAGAGACGACAGCCGTCCAGCGACAGCCCCTTCACGCCGTTCAGCTCACTAGAGCAACGTTTGGCCTCCGCATCCGCAGCGAGACAGCAGAGTCCTCCCCCAGGGTGGAAGGGAGAGCGCTGAGTGGTGTCCCAGCTGGTGTCCCAGCGAGCCCCAGCAGTGCCTCTGGCAGCAGCCGGGCAGCGGGCGACTGCGCAGGGACCGCCGGGGACAGGGATGCACCCAGGTTGTCGGGGCTGCCGGCTCCACAAGCTGGGAGCAGGAAGGCTGTGCCTGCCACCTTGTTGGACACCCACAGTGGTCTTCAGCAGACTCTTCTCGGGGAGGAGCCGTGCCGTTATACATCACGCATTTGAGGAAAAGCTGCTTGCTGTGTCCTAGAGGAGGATCCCGCGAGAAGAACCAGTCCCCTGGGATCACCGGAACCAGCCCCGCCGGGACTGACAGAAGGAGCAGTGCTGACCAGTAAAGAAATCCTTCTCAGGACTGTTGGACCTGATCTGTCTCTTTGAGATGTCTCTCTTAATTATTTTAGCTCATATTACTGTAAAACCTGGCTTGTTTGAGTTTAAAAGCCTCTTGGTTCCTTCAGAAAGCTGGCTGCAAAAGCAGATCGAGACGGATCACCACAAAGCTCCGGCCAGCTCTGCCTTCACGTTTATTTGAACTGGAGCAATTCACCTGTGAAATAAGAGGTGCCCAGAGCAAGCTGGAACACTCTTCAGTCTCCAGCAGCTGTAAAAGATGTCAAGCATCACATTCAGCACCCACGGAGACGCCTCTCCCTGCACACCTACGCACAGGCAGCTTAACCCAAAGCTGACCAGTCACGGGTTAGATCTTCGGGGCTGCTGCAGAGCCGAAACATCAGCACCCAGGGCCGCTCGAGGTGCCCTGGGACACCCAAGACCCACCACTGGGGTGTATAAACTTGTGTATAAGATGGGGTTGAACAAACATCTGCGAGGAATGACCTTCTCCTGGGCCCCTGACATCTCCTCTGCATAGGAATTGTTGTTTCTGAATTGTAGTCCACCCTTCCCTTAACGCAGCTTGTGCCCGTCACTTCTCGCTTGCTCCGTTTTTCCTGAGTATCTTTTTCCAGGGCTTCTTTTTATCTGCTACCAGTAATTTTTCTTTGAACAATCCTTTGAATGCATTTACTTATTTTTAATGGCATCATGATGGTCTGAGCAAAGATGTGTTGCATTAACACGTAAATATCCAGCGTATTAATCTCAGCAACAAGGTGGATGCTCGGCATTTCGTACGGATGCTTTCTCCCACCGGGATGACAAAGTGTGTTTGTTTCTCTATAATTACAAGCGGGAGCACACCTCCATACTTCACACTTCAGCTCTGCCTGTCTATTTATTGCAGTTTTGGCAAATTCATATGTCACTGAACAGGACCCTCTTGTTTCGTTTCTTGACTTTTTTTTTTTCCCCCCTCAAATTTGTCTATTTTGTTGGTTTGAGGATTTTTTTTTTTAAGCTTTCTCAAACTTTTAGTCAAGCATTTGTGTCACTTCTCGCCTCAGCCCTTCACCATTTATCTGATCAAGGATATCTCAGGGAGTCCAAATTAAGCATTCCTCCTAAACATTAAACCTGCAACTCATTTAAAAGATCTTCCTGTGCCTCTTGCAATAGCACCAAGAAGAGGAATCCTTGACCTTTAAGATCCTAGGAATGAATTTCCTAAAACACAGAGGGAAAAGGTGCAGGATGGGGGCACTAGGATGCAGTCCAAGCATCATTTGTGGTATCTATGCATCAGATTTG
This sequence comes from Tauraco erythrolophus, assembly GCF_009769465.1. Classification (NCBI taxonomy): domain Eukaryota; kingdom Metazoa; phylum Chordata; class Aves; order Musophagiformes; family Musophagidae; genus Tauraco; species Tauraco erythrolophus. The sequence goes on along the minus strand of NC_141467.1, from coordinate 25,974,238 downwards.
GTCCTAGAGTACATTGCAGCATTCAGGTGCTGACATACTTGTCAGCCTTTAAGGTGCATCAAATATGAAATGCAATAGGAAAATCTGACTCTGTGCCCTAGAGAGAGAGAATTCTGAGCGTTTATGGTTACGGTGGCAGTGCAGGAGACTACAGGGCCAGCTCTGGGTCTATTCACAGACCAGTGGCCCCAGGTGCTGCATCCTACCCTCAGCACAAATCTAAATAGCCTTAAAGATTAATTTTATTTTTTTTTTAAGTTGAGCAGCTGGAGCATATCAGCGCTCATTAAAACCACCCAGAGCCAATCCTGCAGCTACTGCTGAATATTGGTCTTGGCAAATTTTCTCCATAGCAAACATGAGGAGCCCTGTAGAGCCCAATACATGTGGTTAGGACTCAGTTTCCTACAGGTCCTTGTCTCCTTACAGATCTCCTTGCAGCGACATTTTGTCCTGTGATGCTAAATTTGGGGTGCTGGATGCCAGAGCACTGAGTGAGGCCAAGAACAACAAACGGTCGTAAGACCTGCAGGACCTCTTTTAGAGCTTAGGGCGCAGCCCAAGGACATGGGAGCTGGTGCAAGGCTGCACAGACAGCTCTAGATTTGCCTATCCTAAACAATACTGCAACAATGAAAAACCCTGCCACCCACAATTGTCTCCTTTGCTTGTGAATACGTTGAGCACTGCCAGCTCCAGCACAGACCTTCACATCCCTCGACACTTAATCCCCCTTCTCCATGAAAACCAAATACTCATTCTAGTCTTTAGTCCCCACCCTTTAACACGCTGTTAGTCCCTGCAAGTACTCTTCCCTTAACCTGTCACTGCTAAATTTCCTTCAGAGATCTCCTAGAAGGGCTTTTCCCACACTTTTGGTAACTCCAAATATTCACTATTTTGGTAACTCCAAATATTCACTATTTTGGTAACTCCAAATATTCACTATTTTGGTAACTCCAAATATTCACTATCACCCAGACCCCTGTAGTCAAATCACTGCTAATACCTTCTAGGACACTGCCGAGGCATGTCGGGTAAAATCTCTGCCAACACCACAACTGCCCATGTCTTAAGGCTGGTGATGTTTTCTGGCCACCTTTTCCTTTTTGCCTTACATGTGAGTTCAGGCAGCTGGAACTGCTCCGATGAGTCTTTCTGCAAGCTTTCGAATCCATCTGTTTCTGATACTTTGTGCTTCCCTTCATATCAGAGCCTCCAGAGTTGCTATTTAACACTCGTTAGCTTTTCCTGGTTCCATTTTTATGTAAATACACATTTATCACGCTTGCCAGAGGATAAAGCATTTGTGGTTTCCAACTCCCCAGCGCTGCCTAACGCTCGTGCGCGCAGCTTTCCAACGCTGTGACCCTTCTGTCGGGAAGACAGAAGAGCTTTTTGAGAGGGATCTAAAGCCAACTCTTTTATTTACTGTGTACTGAAGGGTAATGAGTTGGTTAAACTTGCCATTTGTGCTGCTCTATTTCCTTGGTTGTATGTCCAGCAGTGGCAGACACGAAGAAGGTCTCCATTCAGCAGCAGATCTCTGTGGAGCTACTGGGGAAAGGCCGGGAGAGGACCACTCACATAATAAGCGAGGTGAGAAGAGTCAGCAGCCAAAGACACACGTGGGCTGGGACTTGGGTGCAGACCTGGCTTTGCTTGTTGATCCTAGCAAAGGGCTTACTAAGCTTGATCCAAGAGAGCCTGAGACTGTCAGCTGGATTCCCAGGTTCCTGACTCCAGGCTTCTTGCTTCCCAAGAAGATTATAACTGAAAAAACAGCTAAGGGGCTGACCAAATCAAAACATGAGGACTGGCCATGCGTGATGCACAAGAGGAACTGAGGTAGGCTTGCCAGATGGACTGATGTGCAAGCACCAGCCAGGGAGCATCACATCATCAGCACAGATGGACACTATGTTCTGCCTGCGTGGAGGGCTGGAAAACTTCTCAGCCTTCACAAGATCTTTGTGAGACCAAAGACCTGTTTTCTCCTCCACGAAAGATGCCACAAAATTATTGCAAGTTCCCTTTAGACTGGTCTAGTGACCCAGATTTCCTTGCAAATAAGTAATAACCTCAGTAAGGAGGTCACACCTTGCTTCACAGAAAAGGAAGAACAAGCCCAGGAGTGGCTTCCCACCTTTCAGGATGGGCAGAAATGTGACTCCTTTACAGAAAGAAATCTTGGAGATAACTGAGAGCTCCTGTCCTGACCAAAGGCAAAAACCTGTGCAGACTGCCTGGGTCTGCTGGTATGACAGTCAGCCACAGCAGATCTACAGGTGGAAGCGAGGGAGTGAGGACAGAGCCAGGAGGTCCAGCAGATGGGAAAAAGAGTAATTCTGCGCCAATATTTAGAAAGGTAAATGATAAGACTTGAGTAATTACAGGCCTGTCAGTCGGACATGGAATAGCTGGCTGTTCCACGGAGTTCACAGCAAACAGACTTTATCAGCGTAACCTGTTATCTTGACGGAATGACAAATCTGGGTGATAAAGGTAAATTAATCATTTAATGATAACTAAATGTGAAGAGCATTTTATTTGGTCCCATATGACATTATGACCATGAAAAAATGGTAAAATCAACATCACCCCTATAAAATGAACTGAAAGCATCACAACCCACAGGTCTCAACCTGCACTGAAAACGTGCCACCACCAGGAGGTCTCAAAGCATCCTGCAAAACACAGCCCTGCGACAGATTCGAACAAGTAAAACAGACACAACCCTAAATCCCACCTGCAAGATTTGTCTCATCTAATCATGGATATACCCAGTGCCGGTATCACCATCTCAGCTGCCACCTCGGACTCCATAAAGAGAGACCACTTTCAGCAGTGGAGAGCCAGTGGAGGGGTTCAACTCAAATCTGGACACCTCATGTTGACTCATAGTGCTGCTTTGGATGCCTTGGGGTATCCCAGATATCCACACAGTGCTGACAGATCACACAGGGTCCGTGGGAGATTCACCCGAGAGAATCTAAGATAGCACTTAGAGATTGGTATTAAGGCAACCGAACCAAGTCCTGGAGCTCTAGTTGTCAAGGTCTGGAGAGAGATTTGAGCAAAGCCAGAGTCTGCTCTGCAACCAGAACATGGATCCAGTTGCCCACACAGACATCTGGTGCCATTCGAGACGCCCCGGAGAACCAGATTTGCCTCCTGCTGTCATTTCAAAAGGGCATGGGACTTCAGTAGGTCCTGTGTCACAACTTCCCTCCCTGGGGTGACTTTTATGTACTCCAGGACCTTTCACACTCCTGGACGTCTCTGTCTGGGCAAGCAAACTCCACCTTGCCCCGTGCAGACATCCCACACCAGGTTACTGGGAGCTGCACTGGGGTAACTTTGAAGTGTCTCCTTGTGTCGGCTTCACCAGCAGCGAGTCGCAGGGGCCTGTGAGAATGTGACATGCAACTGCTGCTACCAGCAGTGCCACCAGGTACCTCTTGTCCTGCAGGCTCTGAGCTTTACAGGAAAAACCAGTTGCTAACAGCCCTGCAGTGTCACGTAGCAGAGCAGCCACAGGCTGCTCCAGCTGCACACCTCAGCGCGCAGCGTTGGGATGGATGCTGGAGCGCTCGGCACTGCACGCTGCGGGTCAGCGCAACGGCACCCATGTCTGGGCCAGGCACGTTCTGAGCAGGAACTGAACACGTTGCACAGGTACCCGCAGGTACGTTCACATGGCACGATGCAGTGCCAGATGGATGCTCCTATCTCCTGTAGGCAGAAAGAGCCCTGCAGGTATCCCATTTCCTGGGCAGATATTCAAAGCTCTGGGACATGGCACACATTTATCTCAGCTTCCTGTGGCTGTGACAAGGCACGCTGCTAGGGAATCCAGCTTTCCAGGGCACAGGGACTCCAGGCAGGCTTTCTTCTGGTTTCCAGATGGCCTCAGGGAAGAACTGGTCAGCTCATGCAAGCTCCTCCAGGCATGCTCAGTAATTAATGCAGTTATAGGTGGAAATTTATTCTAGTCAAAGTCAAGGTGCCAGGGAATATGGCCAGATGAAACTCCAGGATCCTGCAACTGCAGGCAGCCAGTAACTCACATGGGGACACCAACAGAGGGACTATGGCTTAGCCAGATGAGACCTTGTCCTGGCTTCTCAGCAAGCACAGGCACAGCAAAGAAAACATGAGGGCATCACCGCTAGCAAGAGCAGGTGCTGGATTACCACAACATCCCCTGCCCAGGTTCCTGCTATGGTCTTCAAAAGCTGTTGGTTGATGGCAGATGAACGGCAAATCCAAGGGCTGCTGGCGAAGCTCTCCCCACTCCAGAGCCCACCCCAAGAGCTGCACCCAGCGCTCGGCGGCTGACCCTCCCGTGGGACATACCTCCTTTCTGCCATAACTCCTCCACAACCACGCAATAAGACACTCAGCAAGGAAGGTGGTGGAACCAGAAACAGGGTAGACACCTGTCCTCTAGCACGGCTGCAAGCTCCAACCTCGAGTTAAAGGGATGGTAGTAACTGCAAACAATCTCAGAGAACAAACAAAGCCACTGTTGTCTCTCTTGATTTTACAACTGGTATGTTTCCTATCATGGAGTTCTTTCCCAATGCAGAGGCCAGAGAAAGCAGTAGATGTAGCAGGAATATAATGGGCTTGAAAGGTATTTGTCAGTGCTGGTTTCCCAGGTCAGCCTCAGTGTCTGTGCTTGAGAATTCATTTGTAAATAGGAGGTTTATAAATCAGAAGTTCATCATCACCACACACGCTTCAGGAACTCACCAAGTGTTACGTAGGTGCAATGTGGATCCCTAAGAAGCTTTGGGCATGGGGTCTATTACCTCTTACTAGAAGGCAGGGAGGAATAAAATCTCAATTTCTAGTTAGTCACAGAGACTTGATCAACTCATTTGTGTTAATGACCTGTAGAGCACAAATTGCATTAAATCCAAAGAGAGGCAGAGGAGACATCACAGGTGATGGAGCCCTGGTCCCACACTCGGCCTCTGAGCCGCTTTGGGGAAAAGGAGCATTTTTGTTTCTTCGTGCGGCACCTGATATAATAAAGTCCCACCATAACATAAATAGGGTTCAGTGGTGTTACTGCTGTGCAGACATTTCATAGTCATAAGCAAGTGTGAGAGACCTGCAGCACGTCCTTACCTGGCAGGGTCAGACTTTGCACACCGTGCTTGCAAGTGCACATCCTTCGTGCTGCCACCAGTGGAGTTCCAGCAGGGCGATTTTTCACACGTCTGCAACAGAAAAACAGTGCAGGTAATACAGGAGATCCTGTGCAAGCGTCAGCATCCGCTGTTTAACTGCAGCACCTTGACTCCATCGCCTCGGGGCAAGGCAGAGGGGCTGACCAAGCACCTCCCCTGAGGCAGGTCCTACTGCCTTCCCCAACCTTATCCTCAATTACCAAATTGCCACATTTTTCTCCTCCACCAGAGGAGAGGAGAGGCCAAGAGTGGCAGCCAAGCCGGAGCAAGCTCTTACAGCTCCAGGCTCCTCCATAACTGCGTTTTCTGCCTCGACAACAGCCGTACCGCTGCGCTGTGCGCCTGGACCAAGTGCACCTCTCACCCACCGCTCCCCTGCGCTTTCCGGAGAAGAAGCTGTCTCTGGAAGCACAAATTGGTGGGATAAGCTGCTGTTAGCTGAGCCCACTGCGCTTCCCTGCTTATTCCAAGTGAACTGCTCATTTTGAAGGGATAAACAGTCTGATTAAACTAACAGCTCTTCCTTCCTCGCAGTGATTCTCTTTGAAGGATATCAGCAAAGCCGGAGCAAGCGCAATCTCCAGCAGTAAATCCACTGCTGACTCCTCCTGGGAGAGAGCCCTCTGTGCAGAACAGGAGGAAGAGAGGCAGAGCAGGAAAGCTGGTGGAGCTTTGCTTTATATCAAGTAATCTTGTGAGTGCAATTTCAGAGCTCAGTGGTCAATAGGCAGCACTGCCGGGCAGGGCAGCGGGTGGCACACCTGGGTCACCGCATCGTTCAGCTGGTACCAACAACACCCTGTGCCCGGACGGGCAGCGTCCGCGGCCGGTACAAACCCGCGGCGTTGCTCAGAGCTCAGCGGGAGCTGCGCAGCTGTAGACAGTCCCGTCACCGGAGGCCACGTCCAGAAGTTCTGGGAGGGCTGATACAGGAGAACTAAGAAAGATTAACAGCTAATTAATGTCAATCAGTACGGGTGTACTAATAGGCCTTATCAAACAAACGAGGAAGCTCAGTGGGTCTGTTCCTGGTCTCACGCTCTCCTGCGCTCACCCCGGATGCAGGAGGGGACCGGCGGTGGGAGGGCAGCGCAGACACGGAGCCCAACTCACACAGCAGCCCGGCGCGAAGTCGAACCATCTTTATACAACCTGACGAGACGTAGAAACCACGGGGGTGATTTGCCTTTTCCAAGGAGCGTCAGTGCTCGCCAGCCAGCGCCGGGGCACAGCTCACGTGGTCCTGCGGAGACGGAGGAGCCCGGATGGTACAACCTCTGTCGCAGTGGCCAGCCTGGGCCGTGTGCTGCTATTAGTGTTTGTTCCCTTGTTTTTCCAGGTTTGCATACAGCATTTAAGGGATAGCTATCCATCCCTGACTTCTTTCAAGGCAGGATCACACCCAAACCACCACAGCTGCATTCCCAGGCACAGCAGATTCCTTCGATAACGTCTCCAAACTCCTTCGTGCTTGCGGCTCAGATTGGAGGAACCACTCCTGCCTGCTCTCTCGCTTTGCAGCATTTCCGAGTGCTCTCTCGCCAACGAGGCGCTCAGCAATTGGAGCGTCTCTGGTGGGTCTGTCTCACTGAACCCCTCCTTCCCAGGTCCCAGCCCTGCCTCCGGGCCAGGACTCTGCAGCCAATTTGCTTTGAGCAGCGTCCATCCATTCTGCACCGCGCACCTCCCGTTCAGCTGCTCTGGCCCCTTGCTGGAGCTCAGCACCTGCAGCGCTCACTGATGTCGCACCGGCACGGTGCACCGTCTGTGCTCCACATCTTTATTTCCAGACAGATTAACCAGTCTTTTCTGGACAGCTGCACATTACCTTGTTTTCTGCTGCGTTCCTGCACTGTTCAGTGCCGTTTGCGTCTTCATCATTCAGCGTACAGCCCCAGGGCTTGTTCACTACACATCAAACCCTGCTCCGAACAGGGAATCTTTTGCTTCTTCTTGCATTTATCTGTTGCATTTATCACCTGGAGAAGTAAGTCTCGGAAATATCAGGGAGGTTATGAATTCTCACAGTGCCCTGTGACATGAAGGGATATATTGTCCCGCTCAACCCGGCTCCCAGACGTGCCTCTCTCCAAGGCAGTCCTTGGACATGCAGCAGCACCGAACTCTGTTGAGCCCTCGCGCTGTGAATGCAGCTGTGTGTCTGCCCAGCGGGAACCCCTTCGCTCACTGCATGGCGATCCGAGTGCAGTAGGTGCGCTCAGAAGAAAACCAAGTTGTCCAGGAAATTGGAGAACGAATAGTACAGTTTGTTTGCCACAGGCAAAGATGAAGTTGTCTTACTTCTGGTATTTCCCAAGATCTCAGTTCTTGTCGTAACCTTCTCAAGATGCCACAGCAGGGTAAGGTTCTTATCAAATACCTTAGTTTTCAAAAGCAAGAGGAAGGTGTCATGTCCTGCTATACTGTCCACTGAAGTGCGCCAATACATAAAGACAAAAATATTTCAGTTGGTGTGGACGTCTCTCATCCCACCACTGATCCGAGCAGAACTGACCTCCTAGCTGAATTACACCACTCCAGGCCTTGTGCAGTCAAGTGTGGAATATCTCCTAAGATAGAGATCCCACCACCTCTTTGGCCCCTGTCACACTGTTTCATCACTCTAATAGGGAAGACTGTTCCCTTATGACCAATCAGAAGTTCCGCTGTACCATTATCTGTTGTCTTGAATTTCAAGAGTCTAACTTTCTCTCTGTGACTATGCATTACTGGTGACCTTATAGCGGTCTTCCAGTACCTCAAGGGGGCCTACAAGAAAGATGGTGAGAGGCTGTTCAGGAGGGCCAGTTGTGATAGGACAAGGGGTAATGGTTTTAAAATAGAGGGAGGTAGATTCAGGTTGGATATTAGGAAAAAATTTTTTACCATGAGAGTTGTAGAACACTGGAACAGGTTGCCCAGAGAGGTGGTGGATGCTCCATCCCTGGAGACGTTCAAGGCCCGGTTGGATGAGGCCCTGAGCAACCTGATCTAGTTGGAGATATCCCTGTTCCTTGCAGGGGGGTTGGACTAGATGGCCTTTGAAGGTCCCTTCCAGCCCTAACGATTCTATGATTCTATGATTAGATCCCCCTTCACCTTTTCATAGCCTCTCTTCATTTGCTGTATGCTTAAACCCCCGAACATCTTTGTGACCCTCGTCTGGATTTGCTCCAGAATATTGATCCATCTCTTGAACCGAGGAGTCCAAAAGGGGACACTAGATGTGGCCTTACCAGTGCTGGAGTAGAGGGACACAGGGTCCCAAAAGGAAGGCACTAGTAGCTGGCCACCAGTTGGACTGTGTACTACTGATTGCAAGTCTGTGAGTTGGTGGTCCAGCCAGTTTTCCACTGGAGTCATCTGTGTCTCGTGAATTGAGAGACCACGTTAAACACCTTACTACAGCCAAGGTACGCAATACCCATTGCTCTCATTTGTTGTCTCCTCACATAAGGCAATCAAATTGGTCAGGCATAACTTGCCGCTGGCAGCTCCACACTGGAGAACAGTCAGGTCCTCCCCAAGCAGAAGAGGGTTATGAGAAGTCATCAGCACCCTGAAGTCTTTTCCAAAAAGAGTCTGCCATCCACGGCACTGATATCTTCCTCCTCAGTCTTGTGCATGCTTGGATTCATTTCCATGTGTTTTGCTAACACTGTCTTCTTGCTGGCTCCCAGCTGATGTTTGGAAGTTGCCCAGCAGCCTCCTCCAGCTTCACTCAACATAAAGGGCTGTTGTTCACTACACAGCCATGCCGGGGTTCACCAGCCCTTTGCACGTATTCACAGAGCTCAAGCTATGACAGGTCGGGCAATAGTTACTGACCAAGAGGCAACTGTGAAACGCAACTGACACCAGCTGGAGCCCAAACGAGACCTGAGACTCCATGCTGTCTGGTCAATGCAAGCTCCCTGGCCTTCTGCAATTGAAGACAATAGGAATATTATTGGGAAACTAATAAAATCCAAGGCTCCTGGTTTGGCTCCTGACTGCAGAAGCATTGTAGCTGCTTACCAGGACCAGAAGCCCTGCCCACCCACAAGGCCAAACGACATATTCGCTTTGCAGTCTTACAGTTGCTTTCCAGTGCTCCATGAGACAGCCCAGAGCCGTCCTCAGTTGTGCGCCACGCTCCATCATCACTTGTTTGTCCACGGGGTCACACAGCTCAACAGGGTCAGTTCAGTGCAGACTTCTTTCTTACTGCAGGTTTTCCTGGCCTGAAACCGAGATAAAAATGGTTCTACAACTAATAATGCCAGCTGTAAAGAGTTAAAATGTCCCAGGAGTAGAAGAAGCTTTGATTCATTTCTCCACATAAAAAGTTTCTAATTATACTGAGCCTTATCTCTGTGCTAGAGCGGATTCATAACTGTCTTTGTCCTTGATGTGCTCAGCAGCAATGGCCAGATTTCGGACAGCGTAGGGATGACAGCTGAGGAACGAAAAGCAGTTACTGGGCACCCTTCAGGGAGGAGGAGCACTCGTCCAAAGCCTCAGGAGCTCCAGAGATGAGTATTGAGTAAAAGCACAATCTTTGATGCACATACCCTGACACACATAGCTACAGCCATGGACCACATAGCTACAGCCATGGACCAGACGACCTCCCGAGGTCCCTGCCCACCTGAATCATCCCGGGAACATCTGACCGTGAGCAGAAGGTTCCCCCCAGGAGCTCCCCATGCTGGGCTAGCGTGCTCGCACAGCAAAGATTAATGTGCAGATGGGAACCCTGTCCTTTCATCCTCATCAGAGCCAATAGCAGCCCTGCACACTCCGGCGTGGCGCTGCATCCCCAGCTCCCAGGTGTTTCCTGGGAGCTCGCGCAACGGGAGAACGCGCAGGCACTTCTGTTAGGACACACCAGGCAGCCAAGCACTTAAGCAGCACTCAAAATCTCCTTATCTAACTTCTGAAACAAGAGTTGCCTATGCAGCCTTTCTGCTTAGGCAACCAAACACAGTCCCTCCTGTTCCTCCCACGCAGAGGGCACGTTGTCATGACTGGTTCTGCATCGCGTTTCCACCTCGGGTTCCCGCGGGGCGCGCCGGCACGCACACGCCGGCAGACACACGCTCTCTCCCGTTTCTGCACAACGCCTGACTCGCAGTTCCACGTAGAACGTAGCAGAAACGAGACAGGATTCAAAATGCAAGTCGTACGTCGCTCAGGTAGTGACAACAGCAACACCAACGATGACCAAACCTGCTGCCACGGGCCACGTAGCCTGCGGGGACCACAATGTGGAGTAAAAGCTCTGGCACTCAGCAGCGTCCGAGTCCCGTCCTCTGCCCAGACCCTGCACCCCACGCGGACTGCCCGGCGGCAGCACGATGTAAAGGCTGATCCACACCCTGCACTTCAGAGAGCATCTTCCCGGGAGCTCCAAGGGCTCTCTCCTGAGCTGTTCATGCCAGTTTCATATTCAGTATCAGGCAGCAGAGTTTGGATGGAAGGAGTAAAACCTAGGAATGGTTGGTGCAACCTGCTGTGGCTGCCTCCTGGAGCAGAGACCTCGCGAAGGAGTTGTACACTGGAGTGGAGAACAGTGAAACCATTTCAAAACAGAGCGTGTTCCCAACGCGGCCCCTTGCCCTGCAAGTCTCCAGCTTCCTGAGCTAAAGCTCTAGCAAGCTCAGGGGGTAAGAAAAGCACTTTGTTGCCCAGGCTAAAGTCTACCACCCTGGACCTAGGTCTGGTTCCAGGTGAGCCCAGGTGCTTCCAGAAAGACCTGAGGTGGGCAAAGACAAGGGGGATTTTTCATATGAAGGCGCATATAAGACATGTTGGGTAGACACAATTAGAAGAGTAATTAATTACAGGAGAAGCAAATTATTTCAGCACTGCCACACATGGAAGCACAAAATCCAGCTGTAACAGGAACAGCCCAAACCTCCCTTGGCCCTTTACCTCTATGGCAGATGGGGATCAGCAGCCTTCCACGCCAGGCTAAGGACTCCACGGTTAAGGGTGCAGTTTGTGCTCATTTATAAGCCCGATTTCACAGTCTATATTTCTCAAAAAAATTCTCTGCATTTGAATTTCACACACGTTATCTGTGGCCAGAGCAGAATTTTGGCAAAATGTGAGCTGAAAGGAGGAGAGAGAAGGGATGAGGGAGAGAGGAGGGAGGGTTTCTATTCCAAGAAATGCCTTACTTCCACCTTATTTCTGACCTTTCAACCAATTATTTATACTTTCCAGCACTTTTCTTCTTATCCTATTGCTGCTTATTTTCCTTATAGCCTTTAGTGAAAGATGTTGTCAAAAGCATTTTGTGAATCTCAATACAGTCTATTAAATAAATTGCTCGACTGCCACATCAGAGAGCTCCACTGCCTCTTCCCCCATGAATCATGTACATCCATTTGCCTACAAATACCATTCTGTGGTATTATGGGATAAACGAAAGTCAACCAGATCTTTTCTGGAGCTCTTTTTCAAATTTTCTACTTCAGCCTTTAGATACAAAGATGGTTTGAGAAAGCATTTACATACCACCACCTCTAATTCAGCACTCTCATTCTTGGCTTTCTTAAGAAGTCTGAAGCAAGACAACCAGCCTGGATGGTTCATCACTGTCCATTTCATCAATTAGATCCATAATCTCTGCTCCAGGCTTTTCAGTTTTTAACACATCCTCTGATGAGTCCCCACGAAGGTTAATTACAGCATGGGAATCTCCATGTTTTCTTCTACAACCAACCCTAATGCAAATAATTGCTTCAGTGTCTCTGCAATGGGCTCATCTCTTCTAATTGCTCCTTTTATACTCTGATCATGTGCTGGCTCTGTCTACGCCTTGGCACACTTCTGGTTGCTGTTATACTTGTGGAAAATCTACTCTCTTCTTCTTTAGCTGTTTCTCAGATCCTTTCAGCGTGCCGCTTGGGCCAGGAGCTCAGTGATGCACACCTGATACAGCAACGCTGTTCTACCATTGTCCTATCCCGGTCCAGCCTTTCCTTCCACAAGGCTCCTCTGGTTTTCACAGGGATGGTCAGCCTGCCCCCTTCCCTCAGTCCACAACCCTCTGTCAAGCAACATCACTCGCCTTACCATGCCCTAGGGATTGTCTGTCTTGCCCTGTTGTGTTCATGTCTTCATTTAGGACCTCCCTATCCACTCCCTCACTTCCAAAGGCTCTTGGAGATCTAGAATATACCCAAATTTTAATCCACTGCATAACTTTCTCCTAGGCTATGTGACTGAGGCTAACTCTGTAATCAGACTGTGCAGCAAAGGAACTCAAATGCCCTATAGAAGCTTTAACATACAGCATCAATACATTATCCATTTCCAACAGCCTAGTCTGTAATCCGGCCAAGAGATGCCACTCAAGTTTGAAAGGGAGAATTTATTTTCCACAGGGCGGAACTGGCAGCAATCTAATCTGCTTCAATCTACTGTTTCCAGAGCTCCAGCACATGACTTGGGCAGGAAGCAACCTTAGACCAGCAGCTCAGACACAGGGCAGAGCTTCCCACCCAGCACTACAGCGTGCTCCAGCACACGTGCTCTCTCTCCACAGCGCAGCTGAGACGGCACCATCCTCGGGCAAGACAGCAGCCCAGCCACCAGCATGGCTAGGACCGGGGCAGTTGGTCATTTAGACCCATAAAAAAGGAGAAATCTGAGAACGTGTCCCCAGACAGCTCTCTGTCGTCTTACCTTCTGGCAGGGCTGCTGAGCACCCTGTGTAACCATGCTGCTGGGAACGTAGCTGCCTTAACCATGCAGAAGATGTTACAACAAGCAGAGCTGGCATGTAAAAAACCATCTCATTTCACAGGAAAGCAAAAGGGAGATACAGATTTGCCTGTTCAGTGGCTTGATGTTTGTCTTATGTCACAGACTCAGTCATTCAGGAAAAAACATGTCATATTGCTGTTACCTGCCCCTTTGGCACGAGCCTACAGGCACGAGCCCCGGCACTGCAGAGAGGGCTCCTGCCCTCACACTCAGGGGTGATCTCCTACTCATACAGGAAATGCCACCATCCCCTTCGGGGGCCAGAGCCGAGAGAAGCTGCGAAACATGGAAAACCAAGCAGAGCAACCAGCGTTATCACCAGTCCCAACAAGATACAGCTCCGGGGACACCTGTGCTGGCAGCAGTGAGCAGAGAGCCCTTCCACATGGACGTAGGAAGCAACTTTTCTACATCCTCTCCAGTCCCACCAGCAACTACGCCACATCTGTGCCTGAATTTATGTCACCGATTTCACGTAACTGAATTCATGCTGGTCCTTTGCCCACAGACAGGACACACCAGGCTGTTCTGATGCACTCGTCACTTAGAAATGTTGAAGTCTCCATCCTGGACTGAACTTTCTGGACCGTGATTTTTGCTGTGGACTCGACTAATCCCATTTTGAACACACTCTGCTTTCAATCCTCAGCACCATGTGAAGGTGGATTCATAAAGCGATGTGGGTAGCATATCCATCCGTGCACCCACTTCTCACGCAGTGGGAAATGGCAAAACATTTCTTCTCTCTCTACCACAGATGTCTGCTTATATTCCCTTCAATTCACCCCATCCCAAGCTGGGCTTTACCCTGTAAGCCGTCCTTTATAGAGAAGCCAGCTCTGGCCTCCTTGCCAGAACTTCTGTACCTCCTCCAGTCAGCTCTACTGCCAGCTGCCGCAGATAGTATCAACACCCCGTACACAACACTCTCTTTCCTCTGAATTCAGCTTTTGCATGTATCTGAATTGAATGTAATCTGCCATTTATGCATCAGCATCATGGGACCCTCTTCAGCTTCTTGCATTCAGCCCTAGATTTGGCTCTCCTGAATCATTTTTTTCCCTATGAATTTGCCAGCTCACTATTCACAGTCTTCTCTGCATCCTCTGTGAACGCACTGATGGGCAGAAATACCAGCACAGACCCCCGTACGTGGCCACTGGCACCCACCGCGACTGTGAAAACAGACTCGATGCTCCTGTAAACAGTTCCTGATCTACAGGCCTGCCCCTTCACCCCGTGAAAAGTCAGTTTTCTTGTAGGTGACTGATGCAGGAACTCGCTCAAAACATTCAAACCCCTGTGTACAAGTGTACTAACTGTGTTGCTCACCAGCCTGGGCTGCAGCACCAAGGACACTGTTGCATCCTCCACAGCCAGGAGGAAATGGCCTGCCTCTTGTAGGCAGGATCGGTACCTTGAGTTGATTGGAGTAATTAGTTCATTATCTCAACTCAGTCCAGCTGGGTAAGAATGATTGGTGCCATAATTCCCCCTTTTTGTTTTAGTATTTTTTGTTTTCACAAAGGCTTTATGGGTGAGCAGAGACCCGGCCCATTCATCCAACTCCAGCACGCTTCCCTCCCGCAAATACCACATCAGGGCTTGCAGCTTTACCTTCTTCTCCGAAGGACTCTCGCTCAAGCTCCCGGCTCCAGCTCTTTTGGCTCAGGCTCCTTTGGCTCAGGCTCTCAGCTCAGCAAGGGAGTCGGGGCTTCATGGGGTCTCATGGATGTATCACATCGGGGTCACCAGTTGTTGCTCACAAGCCTGGGCTGCAGCACCAAGGACACTGTTGCATCCTCCGCAGCCAGGAGGAAATGGCCTGCCTCTTGTAGGCAGGGTCGGTACCTTGAGTTGATTGGAGTAATTAGTTCATTATCTCAACTCAGTCCAGCTGGGTAAGAATGATTGGTGCCATATAACTGTACCTCACACCGGCCCCCCAGCTCGCTCACACCTTCAGAGAGCTTGGCAGTGCTTTGAGCAGTGGCTTCCTTCTCTAACAGCCGAACAAAACTCTTCCCCGATACACTGTACCCATTCAAGCATCTAATAAAATTATTCTACATTGTTGTTTCTAACAATTTGAGGCTGATTGAACACTAACTCTGGTTCCTAAATCAGTCCAGGAGTCCTTTCGCTCATGGACATCACACTCCTGCATCCCTCTAGGACTGGTTTATGCATCAAAGCACGAGCCTGTTAGTAGCTGAGCAGCTTCACTACTGCGCTCCTCCGGCACCGCCGGCTGACTGCAGGTGGCCTCGGCAATGTAGGGATTTGCTCCAAAAACTCTTTGCCAACACTTTGATTTGAGAGAGTCCCTCAGCCTCGAGTCCCTCTGCGCAGCAAACAAAGGAACCTTCCTTTATTTGTCCTTCAAAATTACTGGCCTTCCTGGGACAGGGCTGCAGCGCGCAGTAACGCACGGAGCTCACTCGCTGCCGCACAACAGCTTGGATTCCTCCCTGCGTGTCCCCTGCTCCCGACGTGCACACCTCGGGACAGAGCTGCCTGGACGTGTCGTGAAAATCGGTCTCATGGAAGGACTTTTAACTTCTAAATATACACAGTGCCAGAGTACAAATGAAAACAAAATGTCTCTCAAAACACGAGAAAACTCACTACCAGCATCCCTGCAGAGTGAATTTATCCTTCAGCCTCAGCTCAGCACCTGTGGGTGGCTTCCTGGTTTGTGAGAACCTTGAGTCCCTCTTGCAGCTCTGCAAAGGCTCCTTCTTCTCTGCCAAAGCCCAGCGCGTGTCGGCTCCCCGGTCCCTCCATATCTCCTCACCACGGAGCACACTCTGCCCACGCCGGTTGTGCCTCTGCTCCAGACAGCCCCGACCAGCCACCCTCCCCCCGAGACCAGGCGGTACCTCTGTGACGGCAGAGAACACGGACCATTGACTCAAGACCTTCACACGACGGCATTAGATATTCTCCATGGCAGAGCCAAGGATTTTACTAATTTAGCTGTTCCCTTTACCTTCCTTTTAACTGGCTTCCTCTTTTTATGTCATTTAAACACTTTTTCAAATTCCTGATGCTGCAGTCAACTTTTTTTGGCTCTTTCCCCTCACAGGGATGTTGAATTTGAGTACCTTACAGTCAGCATCAAAAAAAAAACCATATCTTTGATAGTGACATATTTATCCAGGTGGTTCTGGGTATTACTCCGGATTAAATCAAAAGTTACTTCTCCCCTTTTAAGGTCTTTCACCAGTTGATTCACAGATTGTAATTTATAGTGTTTAAAACTCATTTTCTTCACCGAACAGAAGCAGCTTCTCCAGCCTCAAACTTTGCGCAGTTGTTCAAGGCATTTCCCCGTAATAACAAAGGTCTCATTTTCAGCAGCTGAGCATTGCAAAGCCACATCTATAAAATGTCAATGTTTCATGGATTAAACCATTTTAAGCAACAGTTTATTTCACTTATTACATGCTCAGGTGACCAACTAGCTCCCAGTAACAGAGGAATTTCTGGAGCTGATGTTACCTTCCTATAAGCAAGCTTTTGAATTCTGCTCTGAAGTTTGAGAGTTACCAAGGAGAAAGTTCTGTTGCATTTGTCTTTTGCTGTTAATTTTTATGCCAGTTTTTCAAAGAACGTTTTCTTTCTGACTGGCATTTTGTATTGTTTTGTTTGTAGCTATTTAAATGCATTGTTTTGACATCGTGTGTATTTATACTCAATACATCATTAATTGGGGTAAATTTCATTCCTTTGCAAAAATAAAATCCTCCAGAATAAATTCCTACACTATTTGCAACATTCCCTACACCAAATCCGCTGCTGGAACTGCAATGGGTACCTACAGGGGGATCTCAGAGAGGACTCAAAGCTCTGCTGTACCCGTCCTACCAGTGCTTGGAAAAGCAGCCTGCGCGACCCCCACGAAGGGAATTGCTGGCCAGGATCTGGAGGCAGCTCAGAGCTCTGCTGCAAGCCAGGAGCTGATAAATGTCACTGAGCCCGCACAGAGTAGATTAGAAATGGTCACTTGGATTTTGGCCATCAGCCCGCGCAGCGCAGCCACGGCACCTCTCTGAATTCCTGCCGAACGTGAATGGGCGGTGGGAAAAATTCGTTTGTAATTTTAAAATTACGTGAGTGGGTTAATCTGCCTTGGGAAGTCACTCCGATGGTCAGGACCTTATTCCAAATCCCAGCTGTCCTCTGCCAGCTTCCAGCCACTGGATCCTGCTCCAGTTACTGCTGTCCTCCAGACTGGAAGACCTGTTAACAGAGCAGGATTTCGTGCTGAGACACTGAGATACCATGGCTAAGTAAGCCCTTAATGCTCTTAGGAATTCAACAGTTAAAGTAGATAAAGGTTATCTGATACTCCAGTGACCTCCAAGTCCTCTCTGGTCACGGTGTCTCAGAACAGCACCATCCATCATTTGTTCCTCAACACCTAACGCTACCTTCACCCTTATTAAAGCATCTATTTAGTTCCAGCTTACCAAACCATCTGCCCTACCCTAAAACCGTTTTGCCATCTGCACGGTGCGTCAGGCACATGGCTGCTTTTTTCTGCGAGGCTTTTGGTAAAAATGTTGAACGTAGCCAGAACACAGTACAGCTGGTCCTGGGTGCAAAGTTAACACCAGGGTGGATTATTCTTCCTCTGTAGCGTTAATATTAGCTGCAGCCGGGACATGGAGCTAGAAGGTTTTCACAGAAGATCAGGGCTGGCACCTCTTAAACTGATGTCAATGGGAGGTGAGTCAGATCTGGTTGCTTCTGCCCAAGGGTGCAATACCCAAGTGGCACAGCTGAAAAAAAGTCCTGCACCCACAGCCTGTAAGCCTGTACTTTGCACAGTCCTTTACATGTGGCTGGGGGATGCTGTCAGATCATGGCTGGCCCACGTGGGAGGGTCTGGAGGACTCCAATAGCCCAGTTCAAGAAAGGTGCATGCTCCCAGAGAGCAAGGAGACCCGGAGGCCAACACTGCTCTGAATGCAACACCCACCTTTGCAGCCCCGCGTTGTCATCAGCAACAGAGAACCAGAAAGACTGAGGCCAGCAGGGACTTCTGGGCATCTCTCAGGCAAAGCGGAGCTGAGGAGCACCATCCTTCCTGGGCATGGCATCCTTCCTGGGCATGGCATCCTTCCTGCATTCATCCGTGCAGGGGAGCTCTGGCTCCTGGAGGCTCCAGGACACCTCGGCAGCTGCGTGACATCGGCCCCCTCAGCCGTTCGTTGCCGCTTGTTGCTGTTTGTTCGCATCCGGTCCCGGCGGCGGCAGATGCTCCGGGGTTGAATCACCGGGATTTGTTGTGGCGAGCGTCGCTTTGGCACCTGCTGCACACTGAATACCTCCTCTTCCTCTGCCTCCGGCCACCCTGCCCTTCACCGGCCATCACCTCTCAGGAGCCACCCGCGTGATGGAGAGCGGTGGGTGCTGCACCCACAGAGGCAGGGGACAGCCGTCTGCGGGCAGCCAGGCGCTCTGCAACACACCTGCCTTGCAGGAGACAGAGCGAGGGTCAGAGCACTGCCTGGCGCTGCGGAGCCCCCAGCCTGCAGCTGGGGAGAGGGGACAGGCGGGGGGCGCAGGCTGGGGAGGCGAGGGTCGAAGGGACGGGGTGAAGGGCCCCTTGCACTGCAACGATCTCCCGCAACGAAAGCTGGCCACGCAGCAGCCAGTGCTGAGCAGGCGGGCAGCATGGCCTCCCAGCCTCCCTCCTCCATCCAGGGAACCGCAGCACAGCCCCGAGGGACACGACACTCCCGCACGTCCTCCTCCAGCAAAGACATCTGAGGAGAGGCTGGGGGATGAGGAAAGGCACCAAGAGACCCAGTGTCACCCAAGACCTTCCTCTCTGGAAGAAACTGCCTCTCTCCTGAGTGCCACGGGCAGTGCCAGGAGCCACCCACGCCCTCCCAGGGCCCGACCCCGTGTGGTCTCTTTCCACGAGCCATCCCACGAGACCTTCTCCAGCTTCCCTGCCCCATCTCACCCTCCCACCGGAGCCTCCCTACACACAAGGCCACCCTCATGTAAGAGCCATGCTAAAGACCTGGGGAAAACTTCCCATGGCCTCACTTGGCCCATGCTGTCCCCAGATCTGCTCCACGGGCCGTGGTTCTGCACCCCGAGCACTGAAATCACAGCTGTGGTCAGCTGCAGCTCCTCTAAGATCAGATGGATGAGGCCATACACAAACAGCATCACCTTTAGGGCCATGTCCAGACACAGGAGGAAGATTGAGGCAGAGCAGCGATCTGATCTGACCACCAGAAAGCTGTTCCTCCCACAGCCCCTTCCCACAGAGATTATGACTAATGGAGACATCCTTCTTCCACAGCATTTGTGCAGGAAAGCAGAAAAGCTCAGCATAAAAGCACGTGAGGAGGAGTTTACACTGACGTGGGAGATGAATGTACACGTTTGTTCCAGACCTACTAAAGAAAAAGGGGTTAACTGCTCCTCTAGGGCTGCAGGAGGCATGGCGAGCTAGAAATATTTGGGCTGGCAGGAGCAAGCACTCGGGTGTTATCATCTAAGGGATGACAGCATGGATGGATAACAGTGGATAAAGGAGTTGCCTGGGAGATGCCACGGGAAAGCAAGGGATGGACGCTGACTTTTAGGGACTGGCAGCCAAGAACCAGAACAAAAGCAGACTTCACCCCAAATGTGATTCAGTCCAAAGTGAGGAGCGGTCATGAGATCAGGTGGTACATGGGCTGCTGCAGAGACAGAGAGGAAGTCCTGAACCCTGAGGACCAGAGACAGGCCTGGGTCACACCCCAGCATTTCAGCCGTAGTCCTGACCCCACGCAGCACTGAGGACACCATCCTGCATGGACCAAGCTGCGTGCTGTCTGCTCCTCCGTACTCAGCAGGCTGCAGGAGCAACAGGAAAGCCAAAGCTGGGCCTTCAGCTTCAGAGTTGCTTTGCAAACCAACGTATGCTGAGCACGTGGCATAGAGGAGAGCGATCCCAGACCGAGCAGGGCCAACCCAAGAGAGCAGGAAAACACCGTGCCTCCCACTGCCTCCGTCCCGCAGCCAGCGTGAGCTGCCCATCGCTCAGTCACACGCTTCCCGGACCACAGGTCTTGGACTCCCCTGGAGAGCCCCCATGCCAAGCCCTGGCACACCAGGTGCCCGGCCCAACCTGGGGGCACCGTCTGAGCGGCTGTGCCCCCGCACGTGGCAGAGCCATGGCAGCACAGCAGCTGTCCGGACCGCCCCGGGCACCTCGCTGCGGGCAGGCAGGGCGCGATGGGGACAGGGGCCGGGTCCCCAGGGAGTGCCTGGGCCCGCCGAGCCCCGGGGCCGACCCCCGGGGAGAACACCTCCCGGGGCCGGGCGAGGCTGTGGGGCAGGGGGCTACGGCGCTGGGTCAGAGCTCAGAGCGGGACCCCCCTACGCCCGGGGCCGGGGCCGACACCGACAAATCGCGGCTGCGCTCGGACTAGGGTCCCCCAGCCCGGCGCCGGGCGCGACGGAGCGCCCGGGAACCGCCCGGGAACCGCCCGGGAACCGCCCGGGCCCCGCCGCCCCGCGCCCACCCGCCTCCCGCGGGGAGCCGCGCATGTGGGGCGCACCACCGCGCCTCGGGGCGCGGGGGGCGGGCGGCGGCCGGAGCGGGCACGTTTACACTGGGCCGAGCGGGACGGCATCGGCGCAGCCCCCCCGTCCCCCCCGCCGCCGCGGCACGAATGGTCTCTTCCTCGCGCTCTATTTAATCCCCGCCGCTGCCGCACCGGCGGCTCCAGACCGGAGAGCAGCGCCGCGATCGCTGCCGTCGCTCCGCGCTGCGGCTCGGCTCGCCCCAGCCCCGCGGGCACCCGCCGCCGCCGCTATGCTGCCCCCGGCCCTCGGCCTCCTGCTGCTCGTCGCCTGCTTCGGCGCCGCCCGGGGGAACCTCTCCCGCGACGGTGAGTGGCGGGGCCGGGGCCGGGCGAGCCCCTGGCGGCGGGGACCGGCGGGACGCGCCCCTCCCTCCTGCGGCCGGGGAGACGGGCGGCGCGGCGGCCGCGGGGGGAACCGAGCGGCAGGTGCGGGAGGCGGCAGCGCGCGGGGCCGCGCCGTTATGTGGGTCAGACGCGGCGCGGCCCGACAGGTGCCGCCCGCCCCGCCCCGCCGCCCCGCCCCGGCCCTGCCCTCGGGGCCCGACCGCGCCGCCACCGGCCCCGGGCGGCTGCGGCTGCCGCGGCCCCGGGCGGCCGGCGGGGCTCAAGGTCACGGCGGCGCCGGTGCTGCCCGCCGTGTCCCCCGATCGCCGCGTACCGCCCGGGGCGGGGCCGGGGCGGCGGAAGGTTCCAGACAGGCCCCGGCGGGCGGCGGCGGCAGCGCGCAGCCCCTCCCGGCGCTGCCCGCGGCGGGGCGCCCGGCGGATGGAGGCTCCCCGGTGGGGTGGAGCCGCCCCCCGGGAGCGTCGCGGCGGTCGGCAGACACCCCCGCGGGCGGGGGATGGAGCCCACGGCGGTGACCTCCCCGGGGTGAGGAGCCCTGCCGTGGGGCGGGGCGGGGTCCCTGGCTCCCCCCGGCAGGGCGGGAGCCCTCGGTGGGAGCTGCCCGGTCGGAGCCCCCTGTCCCTGGGGCGGTGGGCTTGCGGAAGGGCCGCCGCGCCCCATCCCGCCGGGACCCTGCCGCTGCCGGGATGTCTGGTGGCATCCCGGCGTCTGGTGGGAGTGCTGGGGGCGCGGGGCTCGGCTGGAGCATCAGCCCTTCAGACAAAGGCTGTTTACCCACCGCACGCCCCCGCGGTGGGCAGCGCGCCGCGGGCGAGGCGGTCGGTGATGAAGTGCTGCACAGCGAATGCGATTTCGGTTGGGGACCGTCAATGGCGGCACCTCGTCTTCCGTATCCGTTCAACCGCAGGGTCCTCGCTGGATTGCCAGCGCTTGCCGCTTAGGGCTTGTGAATTCCTGTTGGGCTGCTGGGGCTTGCGTCTGCTGTGTTGGGAGCTGCTGGTCGTGATAAAATTGCTGGGGGGGGGTGTGTGTTTGGATGCGGAGCGGGTCGTGGGGAGATGCAGCAGCTGTCTGGGGCCTGGCCTCCACCCCCAGTCTGTGTGTCGTGTTTGGGGGGATGTTGCTGAGGCTGGCAGCAGGAGAGGGTCCAGTCACCATCCGAGGCCCTGCCTGTGGCTCATCAGAAGCAGGAGGTAATTCTCCTGTGAGTACGTGGCCCTGAGATCGAGGGTCCCAAGGGCTGCTGTGGTGGAGGGAGCCTGGTACAGAGGGTAAGAGGTCTGGACCTGGCAGCCTCCTGCTTGGGCTGCCTGTGCTGGAGCAAGGAACAAGCCTCCCATCCTCCTTCCCCAGCAGGTGCCTCCCCCGTGGCCTGTCCCTTTGCTGGAGGAGGTCACTGGCAGAGCTGCTCTGGAGGCTGGTGTGGGTTGGTGGCTTCGTTCCCATCCACGAATCCTGGGATTTATTCTGGTTACGGCCACAGTCCTCCCACAGGAGTCTGAAAGAGTCACTTGAGTGTGGGTGATGCTCAGTCCCACGGTGCAGGGATGTCCTGGCATCCTGTGCGTGGTGATGCTCAGTGCGTGGGTTGGAGCCGGGCAGGAGGGGGTGGCTGAGCAGCCTGGCAAGCACTCACATGAGGAGGGATGGCTGTGACCTGAAGTTGTGTGTAGTCCCAGGGCAGGATGCAGCTTGGATGATGACACTGCAAGATTTCTTCCAGGGCTGGCCTGCGGCTGTGGCCCAGCCCTGGCCATGAGCTGCCTGGCTCTCCGTTGTCTGATGAAGTGAGACAAACAGACTCCCAAAAAGCCTTTGGGAGCAGAGGAGATGGATGGCTAGAAGATAGTTGCAAAGAAGCTGCTGTCGTGCCTTCACAGTCAGTGCCTTACCCTCCTGCTCCTCAGCCATCAGCTCCCAGTGTGGTTCTTGGGCTGGGAAAAGCCCTCCTGCAGCACCCTTCTGGATGTAGCTGTCTCCCCTCCTTGAAGAAACGCTCATCCAGCGCTCTGGATTTCAAAGCTACAACTGCAGCGAGGCCCGGCAGAGCCACTGGAAGTGCTGGTTCCTCACATCGGGGCTGTGTTTGTGCACTTGGCTGGTGTTGTGCTGCTCTCGGCAGATTTCTGAGTGTTTGGGCTGGATGCGTGGTCGTCTGTGCTGCAAGGATTATTCCCCTCCCAGAGTTATTCCACTCCAGAGTTGTGTAACCCTTTTGTTTCAACAGTACTCTACTGTTGTCCCATGGGAAACCACAACATGCCAAAACGAGGCTTCTTAGGACTGTTTTTCCCTGTGCCTGGTAGCAACCTCACCCTGCTGTGGCACCAGCATTGCGGGTTCTGAGCATCCCTTGATGTGCAGCGTGAAGAGCACCCGCCATCCTGCAGCACTGAGGAGGGAGGCTGGGCAGCTTCAGTGGCACAGCGGGGAGCTGACCTCAGGTCCCACATCCAGTTACCTCCCACAGTACCAGAGCTGCTCCACTCATCGTGTATGTTTGTCTTGGTAGGAGAAGCCTCAACATAGAGAGTCTTAGCCGGGTCTGCCTGACCAAGTATAGATGCCACAGCAGAGGCAGCAGGGCTGCTCTGTCTCCTCCTGTGGATGCTGAGACTGGTTAGATGGCTTGTCCCCACACCTCTCCGTTGGCTGAGAAGAGCCTGGAGACCATCTTGATATGTCTGAAGCCAGGTGAGATGAGCTCCCTGCCTGGCATTTGCAGAGAGGCAGGTGCAGAAGACTATCCCCTTCCTGGAAGATGACTTCATCTTTCTGAAGCTGGTGGAGGTGTCTGCTTGGCCAGACCACGCAGGAGGAGCTCCCTTTGCCTTGGGGGAGTGCCCTGTGCTTCTGGCCAGTGTCCTTTCTGTAAGAAGTCATCCACCTTGCCCTGCCTGTGTGGGAATGTTGTCTAGTGGGAGGAGCACAGGGCTGGGAGAGAGGCTTGGATTCCCACAGGGCTCTTACCATCTCTAGCCCTAGAGCAGATGATGGCTGCAGGTCCTGTTAGTCCTCCTGCCTCAGGAGACACTTTGGGGAGATGTCAGCACTGGTCCTGAGCCAGATTGCAGGAGGCCACGTGTGACCTCCAGCCTGTAGCATCAACCCCAGGCCTGCAGCAGGGAGACCCTGGGGAAGGAGCCCAGATGTGAAGTGGGATGCTGGAAGGCTGGTAGTTGTCTGAAGCCAACCTTAATCCTTGGATTGCTGCTTACGGCAGAGCTTTTTCCCAGCTAATGTGTACAAATGCCCTGTTCTCACATGCCATTAGGGCTCACCATATGCTACAAGTCTCTCTCTCTGTGCCAG
This sequence comes from Tauraco erythrolophus, assembly GCF_009769465.1. Lineage (NCBI taxonomy): Eukaryota > Metazoa > Chordata > Aves > Musophagiformes > Musophagidae > Tauraco > Tauraco erythrolophus. The sequence goes on along the minus strand of NC_141467.1, from coordinate 25,950,018 downwards.
CACAAGCCCTTGGCATTACAGTGGAGGAAGCAGCAACATCCCTGATGAGGCGATGGTGTGCAGGCAGGAAAAGAGGGAGCGCAACCTGTCTGCATCACTTGATACCTGGATGGCCTGATTTTGGATGACTCTGATCAGCTGCCTGGAGGAAGTGAGCTGTTTTTACAGCGGCGCTGCAGCTGGGATCAGCACATCAGCCAGAGGAGAGCATCCCTCTGCCAGCAGCTGGGCGGAGGGAGCCGGACAGGGCACGAAAGCCACCGCTCAGCTGTCTGGCACAACGCATTAGGCTCAACAGGCGATGCCGGATTTTAAGACAATACACGGGATCAAGTGCTGCAAAGCTGCCCTGCTGCATACCCAGACAGTGAGGGGATGTGCTGGCGCTGCTGCTGTGGGACAGGGATTTTGCCACTGTCCCAGTAATGCCTCAGGTGTTGGCATAGTCTTTGATGCTGAGGCCAGAGTATCTGCTGGGAGTGTGGTGGCTTGGTCTGCTGACCAGAGCAGAAATTCCCAGCAGACTGTGGTGTTGTTCCTGAACCATGAGTTGAGCACCTCCCGACTGTGGGTAATTTTCCTTATCTGGAAGGAGATGGAAGGAAGTACCCTACTTGCCCAGGATGCCCTGCTTGTGAGGTCTGCTGCGTGCTAGACACTGCCTCTTCTCCCTCTGCCTGACGTTCTTGCCTCTCCAGGGGTGTTGGAATTGCCGGAGTAACTGGAGGCGTCTACATCTGGGTAGTCACCCTGGTGCTGGCACGGCCAGGCGCTTGGCCAGATGGAGGCATCTACATTAAAGATAGCATTTTTGTTTGTTTTCACTGTGTTGGTTTTAACCTAGTTTTGCCCCAAGCCAGGGTGTTGTGTGACCATTCAGGTCCTCGCAGGAGAGGAGCAGCGTGAGGAAGGAGGTGGTGCAGGATGTGGTGCAAGATGTGCACGTGTGTCCAAGGTACCTTTGCTGGCAGCAGAGCCAGTGTGGTGGTCTTGGAGTGTGGTGGGCTCTGCTTGTGTGCCGCTGGGCGTGTTCTCCTGGGTCCCATGTTTGCTGCTGTCGTAGAGCCGCTGCAGAGCATAGTCTGCTTTTGTGCAGATGCCTTCTGGGAAGTATTCTGCTCCTTGCGCTGGCATTTGGCATGGCATCCCCAGTGCCCAGCCTTGCCTTTATCTGAACTGCTCTCCAGGCTCCTTTTACAGCCCAGGCAATGGCTTGGCCATGCAGATCATCTGATGCTGTGTCTGCACAGATTGAATCGCCTCCTCGTCACTTGGCTCTTCAGTGACTCCATGGGACCTTGAGGGTGGTGCCAGCACTGTGACACCCACGTAGTCAGATGTATCTGATCATCCTCCTCTGAATTACTGGGTCAGCTCAGCTTGAACCATCTGGTCCAGTTCTCTCCCCTCTGCTCTTGGCCAGGCACCTACAGCCATGAAGCAACGCAGCACCAGAGCCTTCATCATGCGGTGATGGTGAGGTGTAAGGGATCTCCCTGGTGCTCTGGCTCCTCTGTCCACCTGCGAGGGCAGGTGGGGCACGAGGCTCTCCATCCCGCTCTGAAAGAGCTGCTGCTGTCACCTGGGGCTGTCTCAGCCCCTCTGCCACTGTCAGAGCCAGCGCTGGGCTGTGTGGCAGGGAGGGCTGTGCTGGCTGGGGAGGAAAGGAGAGGGGCCGGGCAGGGGTCAGACGCAGTAATGCTGTGTGGTTTTTGGGCAGCCCTGGAGCCAGAAGCACTAACCCAGTCCAGGCTACCTAAAACGAGCAGTCGGTAACAGCGGAGGGAGGTGGAGAAGCAGAGATGCACAATGAGGGCTGGGCAGGAATGTGCTTAACCATTCCAGTCACCTGCCTGGCGTCACGCTCTGCCTCCGCTGTAATGCGGGCTGAGGGCACAGGGACCGGTGTGTGCACGGGCAGGCGTTGGATGCTGCAGCTTCCACCGCTCCGGGATTGCGGAGGCTCCCCAGTGTCACAGGAACGTGCTGGAGGGCAGCAATGCCAGACAGGAGCATCTTTCCAGGTGACCTCAGAGTTTGCCTGTGGCTGTGGAGCAGCAGAGCTGTGAGCTTCCCCTTGTTGCTGCAGGGTCCTGCTCAAGGGGACCTGCCCCTTCCTAAGGTGATTCTCTGGGCAGTGTTCCATACACAGATGCTCTTCCTCACTGTACAACGCTTCGTACGGTGTATTTACTGGCGAGCCTGCTGTGAAGCATTAGCTTTTCCAGACCACTGCTTTTGCTGCTGCTTTCAGGCCATTGTTTCCAGGGAAAGCGAATTCTCACGCTTCCGGTCCAAGCGGCCAGCGGCACAGAGAGTAGCAGCCTTCCTGGGCCACCTGCTGGGTTGGCTTTCTCAGTCTGGGGACAAGTGCAGGGCTGACCATGCCAGAAGGTCCCAACAGGGCTTGTTGGGACCGCATTGCCCTGTGTACGCTGGGGACCTGTTTTCCAGAGGTGGGATGCGTTTGGTGGTGTCGGTGCCAGTGCGGTGCCCAGGGCTCTTGCTCCTTTCTGCTGCCATCAGGCTTGTGCTCTGCTCTCCTCCCAGGCTGACACGCGGTGGAAGCCATGGGGAGACAGCCCCAGTGGTGTTGACAGTGCTCCTGCCTTGGCCACATGCTGCAGGGCTCTGCTCTTACCTGCCTTTAAACATCCACACCCCAAGCAAGATGAACGATGAACAGTAAGGGGTCAGCATTGTGGCACGTTCCTGAGGGGCTCTGTTTTGCCTCTCCATATCTCACCAGCTTTGGTTTCTGGCTTTTTTTTAATCTCCCTGTGATGCTGGGGACTTCATCTCCAAAAGGTACAGACCATGCAACAACAGAGATGATCTGGTGGGACACAACCAAAGGTGAGAGCTCTCTGTGCTCCCTGGGCATCCGTCGGGATGTGGGGACTCCCTGCTGCAGCTGGGCACACAACAGAGCATCCACCACAGTCACCTGAAAGACCAGCAGGATTTCACCTGTACTTTAATCTTTTGAAATTACTCTTCCCTCCTGCCTTTCTGGGAAGTCAGGAGGCGGCGTTGGTGTGTGATGCCCATCGGCAGGCACACTGTTCCCCTAGGAAGGGCGCAGAGCTGCCCGGGTTTCCCCATTTCTTATTTCTGTTATAAATATCCTCTTACACAACCTTGTGTGTTTAGTCCTCGGACAGCTGGGAGTGACAATTTCTCACGCCAGCTTGGGCAGAGCTCTGCTGCAAGTGTTTCGATGCCTGCAAAGCAACAAGCGATGCATCAGGGCATCTGGAGCAACCGTTTCTGAGACACCTCACTGGGCAGGCGGGAGATCCTTAAAACAGAACTGTCAAAGCACAGAGCTCGTTCCCTTGGCAACAGTCATGTTGGAGATTGGCCTTAGGGTAGGAGCTAAAAAACATGCTCAAAAAAGTAGTTATCAGCTGTTTGCTGTCAAACTGGAGGAGGGCGCTGGGAGAGGGGTCATCCTGCCCGGCTCTGCCCGCCACGGCCTGTGCCGGAGGGAGGTCTGAGCCAGGAGGGTCCAGGTGAGCTGCTTACTCATTTGCGAGGGAATTACTCCCCTTTTGGAGGGTCCCAGGAAAGCTCTAACACTGGGAATGGCTGTCATGGTGCTTGGATAATTTGTGGTGGCCTGGAACAGGGCTTTTCTCCCTCATCTTCATCTCTCTCCTGCCTCCTCCGAGGACTTGCCTGTGCTCAGCAGGCTTGAGTGCAGTGTGTGCCCAGGCTGGGTCATGGCTCTCCCTGGGCACGCTGTAGCTTTGGGCTTTGGCCAGTGGCTCGCTGGTTGGGGTGGCAACAGATCCTCTCGGCCATGGAGTTGCCAGTGGCCTCAGAAAGAGGCAATCACTGCGCCTGATGCTGGGATTCCCTGATGATGCCGCTGCCTTTTGCTGAGCTAATTGGCCACCAGACTGGTGTGAATGAGCAAACAGGACTGAGCAGAGCCGCCAGCAGCGGCCTGCGTTTGTGCAGCTGCCAGGGCTGCAGGCAGGAGCTGCTGCTGCCATCAGAGGGGTTCCCCAGCTCCCTCATCCCCCGACCAGCCTGCTCTTGTACCAGCTCTCGGGGTGGTGGGGCTTGTCTGGCCCTGGGGCAACTGGAAGAGCCGTTGATGTTGGCGGGGGGCGGAACAGCAGGCTGAGTGCTTTGATAAAGCAGAGAGCAGAGTTCTGCTGGTCCCAGAGGAGAGGCTGCTGCCCAGCTCTGCTGCGAAGCGTGGCGGCGGAGGGGCGCATGCGGTGAGGACGTCCCCGAAGGCGTGCGGGACAGGCTCTGCCAGCAGCCAGCTGGGGCTGGAGGAGGGCATCCTGCGATCCCAGAGCTTCGGCAGCACTTGCCACCAGCCTCTCTCTTCAGCTGCTGCTTTTTCTTGGCTGCTGATGGACTGCTCATTGCTGGCTGTGTTTCAGTTGCTTAACCCTGTCAGGTGCCACAGGCAGCTGTCAGCTTCCACCGTACCCTGGGGCAGGGTCTTTCGGGAGGTGAGGGCAGCCCTACACTCTGGGAGAAGGATGTAGCTCTGTGGTTTGGTGGTGGTGCCCCTTGGACCTGGACCCCGCTGCTCTGTCCTGCAGAGGGCTTGGGGCTGCTGGAGAGCATCAGTGGGGTCCTGGAGGCTGTGACCGAGCCTCTAGCGTGGTCTTGGGAGAACCCCAGCAAAGGCCTCGTGTTCCGAGCAGGCTGTGATGAGGAGCTGGGTGCCCTTGCTCTGCCTCTGTCCGGAGAACGCTCATGTACACGTCATGTACACCCACATCACAAACAAGCCCCTGAGCAGAGGGCTTGGCTGTGGCAGAGCCAACTGTTGAAGAGCAGCATGTCACAGCATCCCTGCCTGTCAGAGATGTGGAGTTTGGAGCAGACTCTGAGGAGTTGTGTGTGTTCCACTTCCAGTGAGTGTTTCTGTTAATGTGGCTCCTTTGTCACCTCGAGATCAAACCCCCTTGTGGGAAGGCTAGGTCAGAGTGGCTGGCCATGGGTACAAGGGTGGGAGCTAGTGGCGAGGCCAGAGGGAGGTTTTGGCACCAGAAGGTGTAAATGGGGATTTGTCCCCAGATGGATTTGTCCCTGTGAGGGTGAGGAAAACCTGGGAAACTTCCCAAAGCACCTGGGTGCCACAGCCCCTGTGGCTGTGTTGTGCCAGGGAGAATCACCTGCCCAGCCTGGGAGCGGGATACCCTGCATGCCAGGAGAGCAGCGGGGTGATGACACACGGTGATGTCCCACTTCTAGTCCTCTCCTGGCTTCTTGCATCCCTCCTGCCAGCACCTTTTGATCCGAGCCTGTTTCAGCCCGCAGTTCGGCCCTCCATCTGCTCCCGTACCTCCTGCTGCCTGGTCTCCTCTGCCCTGCTCCTGCTTGTCTGGCACGGAGTCATCCCATCTCGCCAGCTGCCTCCTGGTGACAGCGCTCGGTAAAGCCTCTCAGCCATGAGATGTCTGAATGCCGCAGGGGCTGGAAAAGGAGGTGCTGCCGGAGGGCCCCTGGAGGGATGCATCCCCTGTGGAGGGCTGGCTGTGCCCGTGAGGCTGCTTCCACGGGCAGGTGTGCTGGGAAGAGGAGCGTGGGGTGGCAGTGAGCAGATGCGCTGGAACAAAAGCAGGTTTCCCCTCTAACAAAATCGGGAGCGAGTCAGCTGCCAGCGAGGAGGAGCCGAGAAGTTGGGCTCCGGCTATCCCAGACTGTGGATTCACACGCTGCTCAAGTCAGCTGGCGAGCAAGCTTGCAGAGCAGATGTCTGAGCCCGCCTGGCTGCGTTCGCAATCCGTCGTGTTCAGAGCTGCCACCTTGGCCGGGCTGCTCCGGTGTCACCGCGCTGGAGGGACGCCTGCGGCTGGAAACGGAGCTTTGCAGTTCATGGCCACTGAGTGAATTATTAAAATACAGTCCTCGGAGGAGATAACTTGCCTCAGAAAAATGTCTGTGTCAACAGAGATAAATTGGATCTTTATGATGACAAAACTAGACTAAATAGAAGAGAACGAGGAAAAGAACAAGTGTTTTCTGGGCCATGGCTGTGGACTGGAGGTGTTTGAGGGATTCCAGCAGTGGGTGTTTTCCTCTGGGGCTGCTTCTGCCCAACAGAAACGCTGTCACGGCCTGAAGGCAGACTCAGGTGGGCAAGGGTTGAACGTGCCCTGCACAGGTTCAGAGGGGTCCCGGTGGCCCTGGCTCCTGCCCGCCCCAAGTGTGGTTGCTGCTGGAAGTGCCTCCAGCTTTTGGTGGGCCTTGGCAAACCCTCTGCCCTGCCGAGGTTGGTGCGGGCAGCGGGGTGTCCTCCAGACACCCGGGGAAGGCTGCAGGGCTTTTCCCAGGCACGTCTCACTGCTTCCTGGAGGATGCTCCAGGTGGGACGGCTCCTGGCAGGCAGCAGGCACGTCCCGGCATCTCGTTGCGAAAGCCCCTGGAGCTGCAGTGCCACCGGGGCTTGGTGTGTCTGTGCGGGAGCGTTCCCGGGCGGGAAGTGGCAGAGCTGCGGAGCTTTGGGAAGGGTCTGTGCTGGGAGGGCACGCACGTGCTGCCAGGTCCTGCTGCCAGACTCGGGGAGCCAGGAGAGACCCGTGCGTCGTTTTTCCCCTCATAAATATGAATGCAGCCCCCTGCCAAAGTGCACAGGTTTAATTAATGAAATATTGGTTTTTCTAGAGCGTGATGTTTCTCTAATTTCACTGTGCCGACTGGGATCTGAAACAAACGCGGGCGGCAGCTCTCGACCAAAAACGGGGCCCGGTGGAGCCTTTGCTGTGGCTGGTGGGGTGCCTGGGGCGGCTCTGCCCGTCCGCGGGTCCGGGACAGCAGCCGAGGCTGCAGCGTCTGCCCCGTGCCAGGTCTGCCCCGCACCGCAGAGCTGCGTCCTCTGCCCGCCAGGAGACCTGGCTGCTGGCTCGCCGTCCGCAGAACAGCCTCTCGCCCTGCTGCGGGGCGGTGGCGGGGCCCGGGTGGCGCCGGGGGGTGCGGATCGGAGGGATCTGCTCCCCGCTCCTGGAGAGCAGAGCCGTGAGCGTGGGAGAGCTGTTGGGCAGCAGGGCCTGGGCGGCTCCTGCCCGAGCGCGGCGCAGTGTGGGGAAGGCTCGGTTCAAGCCCTGCTCGCCTCTCCTGCCCCACCTGGTCCCTGCGGAGCCATGCTGGCACCCTGGGGCCATGCACTCGCCTGCGCTGCCCCGCGGAGAGCAGCAGCCGTCCTGGCGCGGCGCTGAGCCCCGCCGGCGTGTCGGGGCTCAGGGCCGGGCAGCCCCTCGGAGCAGGGCGGCCACAGGGGCTGCTTTGGCCGACATGCCGTGTCGCAGTGGGAGGGCGAGAGGGCTGTGCCAGCCCCGGCTGTCAGGTGGCAGCAGCTCGGTGCTGGCAGCAGTCGCTGGCACGGCGAGAGCGGACGCTTCCCCGAGGGCCGGGCACCTGTCCCTGTGCTCGCGGGGCCTGTTTCGGACAGTGTGCCAGGGAGACCTGAAAGCTTCTGCTGCAGCCAGCCTTCCAGAGCACCCTTGCTCTGCTCGCCCGTGTGCCCCCGGGGGCTGGGACCCCTGTGCAGTGGGCACTGCCAGCGTTCTCGTAGCAGCGCCCCTCGGCAGCCCCTGTGCTCTGACGCGTGGCTGCGCTGGGCTGTGCCGGGGCTGGAGCTGCCAAACTGGGAAGCAGCCGTGGTGCGTGAGGCGTCTTCCCTCTCGCTGTGCTGCTGTCCCCAGCGCGGGGTGGCAGCTCTGCCCCTTGTGCCCCCGTGCCTGCCGGAGCGGGTCTGGCCTGCGAGGGCAGCGGTGCGGCTGCGGAGGGACGGGGGCCCTGCGGGCTGCGCCGTGGCCCCACGGGCCATGACAGGAGCAGGAGGGGGTGAAGCTCCCTGTGGGACTCGCTGCTCTGGGGGTCCTGCCACCCCCTCCTCCCCCGGCTCCATGGTGGTTCCCATGCGGCTCTGTCCCCGTTCTGCCAAGGGCCAGCGGGTTACAGCCGCGGCGGTTTTTAATTAAATGGAGCCGCGCTGGCGCAGCGGCACAGCCGTGCCCATCTGTTCCTCCAAGCTGTCGGGCGCGTGGCGCGGAGGCGAGCGGAGTATCTAGGTCATGCCGGAGGGTGCGGTGCAGCAGGTCGGAGGGGGCTGCCGCGGGGGCTGCGTCCCCCACCCCGCAGGAGTTGCCAGCGCGTGCCGCAGGCGGGAGAGCCGGGCACAGCTCTGCAGCTCCTGCAGGAGTGCAGACTCTAACAGCTGTCCTCGGGGCAGGTGGGGGGTTATCGGATCCTGTTGCTGCTCTTTGCTGCCCTTGGGCCGCTCTGCAGCATGGAGCCCTCTGCGGAGCCCGAAGGAAGTGAAGAACGATGTCTTGGCTGAGGAAACAGTCTGGGAGGGGATGTGCACAGCCCAGGAGCAGTGTGAGGAAGAGAAAAATCCCCTGAAGGAATGACATGGAGAGCAGGCCACTGACTGCACCCCACAGGCCGCACTCAGTGGACCACGGATGCTTTTGCTGGAGGCAGGGGGGCAGATGGCCAGCAGAGCATCCCATTGCACGAGGTGTTCAGCACAGAGGCACCACGGGTGCAAGCCCTGGCTTCCTGGCACTGCCAAGGACAGTAGAGCAGAGCTTGCTCCCTCCCCAGGTGCCTTCAGCCAGTGCCTGTGCCAGAGCTAGGTTCTCCCACTGCCTCCTGGTGTACCCCTGCTCCTGCCTGGACTTGCTTATGCCTGGTGGGCACCAGCTGCCTGTATCTTCCAGCAGCCCCAGGGGCTGTGCTCAGTGCCAGGTCTGGCATGGATGTCTCTGTGCTGGTTGTGCTGGAGCTACCACCTGGGGACAGCAGCGTCTTGGGAGCTGCCGGTGCTGTAAGTCGGACAGCAGCGTGGATCTTGCCCACTGATCCTCGCATTTGCAGCTGCAGTGAGGCTGTTCCCTGCTGGAGAACGTGATCGCAGTGGGAAGCCTGGGCTGACACATGCCTGTCAGCAGGTCCAGTCCCTCTTGTACCCAGGGGGCACAGGGCAGCTCCGCTCCGAGCACGCTGCCAGTGTGATAAAAACCCCTTGGAGAGGGACAGGAACCCACAAGTGCGTGTGTGTGCGCACACGTCCGTGCTCGTGGAGCTGCACAGATGCTGCCAGATACACACACATGCACGCCGGCACGCACGCACAGTGACAGGCTCCCTGGATCCACCCAGACCTCTGGCAACACCCACTCCCCTTGCCCGTGCCATGCAGGACAGCTGAGCCACTGCCCCTGCCCCGGTCTGTGTGGCATGGCCATCCAGAGCTTGGGGTCAGCTGGAGGAAATGTCCATCCCAAGGAAGCTGTATTCAGCCCATTGCTGGAGCCCTCCTCGTCCCGGGGGTTTGGAGGACACTGCTGTCTTCCTCCCTCCCTTCCCTCCATTGCTCAGTGATGCTCCTGCACAGCTGGGGAGAGCCGATGCCCAGGGCCCTGCTAACCTCTCCCGTGTGTGTCCAGAGAGCCAGCCCACGACGTCAGACGAGACTGTGGTGACCGGTGGTACAGTGGTGCTCAAGTGCCAGGTGGAGGATCCCGATGACTCCTCGCTGCAGTGGTCCAACCCTGCCCAGCAGACCCTCTACTTTGGGGAGAAACGAGGTACATGTGCAGGAACCGGGGGTGGGAGAGGGCTGCCTCGGGGAGAGAAGCCAGCTCCAGGACTGGAGCGATGGCAAGGCAAAGTGGGCTGGTGGTGCCCCAGCGGGTGACGTTCCCACTTCCCACCTACAGTGGTGCCACTGGGCAAAACATGAGCTAGCGGAGGAGTGTGTCACTCACCCTGTTGCCCCTTTTCCCCCAGCCCTGCGAGACAACAGGATCCAGCTGGAGAGATCCACACCCAACGAGCTGACTATCAGCATCAGTGATGTGGTGCTGTCGGATGAGGGGGAATACACCTGCTCCATCTTCACCATGCCCGTGCGGACTGCCAAGGCCCTGGTCACCGTGCTGGGTAAGCCACTGGTGGCAGCCCCCCCACCTACCCGTGATCTCCTGCCTGCTGCTGCCCTGCCTGCGAGATGCTGTCCGTACAGCCGTTCAAATCTGCTGCTCCCGTATCCCTACCCGTTCACTCATCCTTGCTGTGTTTATCGCCGTGTCTCTGCACATACGTCCGTCTCTGGGTGGCAGCACACGCACAGCTAACGGGCTGTTGTGTTGTTTGCTGCCTTCTCTACCAGGAGTCCCCCAGAAACCCCAAATCTTCGGCCATGAGCAGCCCATTGATGAGGAGAAGATAGCCCGGCTGACCTGCCGGTCCTCTGGCAGCAAGCCTGCGGCCCAGCTCCGCTGGAAGAAGGGCAACAAGGAACTGAAAGGTGGGTGCCCACGCAGGGGGGCTCTGCCCCGAGGGACCAGGGGTTGCAGATGTGCCCAGTGCTGGACCACACTGGCATCCTATGCTACTGCCAACAAAGGCGCAGGGACAGGGTGTCTCCTGCTCGATGTGCATGTCAGCCTCATGCCTCTGCTGCAGCACCATGTCTATCAGCTCTAATGGTCTCCTGTCCCCACAGACGAGGGCACCGAGGTGGTGGAGGACCCCAACGGAAAGACCTTCACCGTGAGCAGTCGGGTGGAGTTCCGCGTCACCAAGGAGGACAACGAAGCCGAAGTGACCTGTACTGTGGACCATGAGTCCCTGCAGAACTCCGAGAGATCGACCACACAGAAGCTGCAGGTCCACTGTACGTGGCGCATGGGGATGACAGGACAGGGCTGTAGAGGGGTGGGAGAGATGGAGGAGGTTTCAGCATCACCACGGTTCAGCAGAGATCACACACATGGATCCACGTTTACATGTACACGCAGCTGTCACGCGTACGTGCGTACAGGCTCATCGATCTGCACGCGCAGTGGGCTGTCACAGGCGGGGGCACTGCCCCTGACATGCCCACCCTTGTTTTCCCCTGCCTGTCCCTGTGTCCTGCCTGTCCATGCCATCCCAGGCCATGTCCATGCCTGCCCCATTTCCCACGTCCTGCCTGTCCCCATTCCCCTTGTCTCGCATGTCCGCTGTGACGACAGCGTGAGGGATGTGGGAGCTGCACTGTGCACCCCCAGCGTGCCGACCCCCCCTCAGTGCACCCAACCGCCCACAGGTGCACTCAGGCAGGCAGGGCGCAGAGGCAGGGTTTTGGGGTGCCAGCAGCCCCCCCACAGTGTGGGGCAGGGACAGGCAGTCACCCAACTGTGCCTCTCCTCCTTTTTCAGACAAGCCGACAGCAAAGATCGAGCCACATCCCCAGTACCCGCGGGAAGGCGAGAAGCTCCAGCTGCAGTGTGATGGGCAGGGCAACCCCATGTAAGGCCCCCCCTCACCTTCTACCTGCTCAACCCCACCAGGCCCTGGCTAACTTGTCCTCCTACTGCTGGGCTCCCAAAGCCACCACTTGGCACTCCCCAGAGCTTGGGCAGGGCATCGCAGGTAGCACTGTGTGCGCTCGGGGCGCACTGGCCTGGCATCAGTGCCAGGTAGGGCCAGGCGCCCCATGGAGAACAGGCAAAGCCCTTGTCCTCTCCCTGGAGCAGCAGATCCAACCTAGCTCATCTCTAAACGGGGAATTTCCCTCCTGCTTAAATAATCCTGCACCTCCATCGCCCCCTTCACTGCCCTGCCAGGGACTCTGTTCTGCCCCTGCCCACCCTGGGTGCTGGGGCGCGTGGTGATGCGTCACCACCATCCTACTCCACAGCCCCCAGGAGTTCCTGTGGGAGAAGGAGGGCAGCGACGCACCCCTGCAGCTGAGCTCCGACAGCGTCCTCATCTTCCCCTTCCTCAACAAGAGCGACAGCGGCACCTACGTCTGCACGGCCACCAGCTCCATGGGCAGCGTCGTGGCCAAGTACAACCTCGACGTCAGTGGTAAGCAGGGCTGCAGGGCACCTGGTTGGCACAGCTGCATCCATCCCAGCTGCGTCTCCTTGTGAAGGGGCACGTGGGTCCAGGGAGGGCTGTGGTGGGAAGGGGGCTTTGTGGTGCAGGGTGCATGTGGCTGGGTCCTGGCACGCTTGCTGGCAGAGTGCTGCATCCCAGCTCCTCGGGCTGCGTCCAGCCCCACCGCCCTTCCCTGCGCTGTGCAGGGCTGCTGCCCGGCGCTGAGGACCGAGAGCACTATGGGGTGTCGGGGCAGGGACGTGGCATGGCCCAGGCTGAGCTCAGTCCCTCTGACTTGCGATGGGGAGTGGGAGAGGGGGCTGCAGGCAGGACTCTGCTGGAGGCTCTGAGGCAGGAGGAGAGGCCGGTGCTCCTGAGCCGTTGCAGGCAGGAAGCCTCTGCGTGTCGCCACCACAAGCCAAAGCGGATTTCCAGACGGTGCTGACCCCTCCAAACCACGAGGTGCCCCGGCAGCCCTGTCCCGAGCTTCTGGAGACGGGCCCCACGGCTCACCCTGAGCTGCTGGAGCTACAGGCTTGTCTTGCATCGCGTCCCGTGTTCCCGGAGCGTATCACCGCTTGATGCCCGTCCTCGCGTGAGGACGGACAGCACTTGCCGCCTCTGCACGTGGTGCCATCCCGTCACTACCTGCCCCTGCCCCGGCTGTGCTCTGCCGCCGCGTTCGCTGTCGCTGTGCCCTGCCGTGTCCGAGCGCTGCGTGTCACGCATGGAGCGGAGCTGGGTGCTGCGTGGTCTGCAAGCGCTTCTCCAGCCCGTCCTTGGCTGGTGCTGCTGCCCTGGCTCCTGTGCGCGGCACCCACCCAGCCCTTTCCTGTGTTGGTAGGAGTCCGTTTCCCTGTGGTTTTGGCCTTGGATTTCAGGTTATCCTCCTCTTCTGCCGAATCTCTTGCTCTCTCTTCTCTACTGGCCTTGGACTTTACGTGTTCCAGCACTCCTACATGTTCCAGCTCTTCCCTTTCCCATCTTCTTTCCCTTCCCTCCCCTCCTATTTTGGGCACTCTTGGCATCCTTCCCTTCCGACGGGGCTGTGGGTAGAGGGAGCGCATGGCAGCAACAGCATCTTGGGCATCCTGTCCCCCTGAGTCCCTGTTTTCTCGCTGTCCAGAATGAGCCCCTAAATGCCCAACCCTGTGCAGTTGTTCCTTTGTCACCCCTTGTGTCCCCTTTGTCCCCTGGCTGCGGGATCTGCACAGGAAGCTGGTTCCTGAACCCAACTGTAAGCACACAGCAGCCCCCAGGGCGCTCAGCACCCATCCGTAGATGCACAGCAGCCCCCAGGGTGCTCAGCACCCATCCGTAGATGCACAGCAGCCCCCAGGGTGCTCAGCACCCATTCAGGAGCACAGCAGCCCCCAGGGTGTTCAGCACTCATCCATGGGTGCACAGCAGCATCCGGGGTGCTCGATACTGTCCATGAGCACAGGATGCCTGGAACACCAGTGTCCCTCACCTGCTCAGGGTCACAGCTCCCAGCAGAGGAGCTCCACATCCAGGCTTGGTTCCCCTTGTCAGATCCCCCCCTCTCTTTCCCTGGAGCCGCTCGGGTGTTGAGCACCATCCCTGGAGCAGCTGCCTTGCCCGGCCAAGCCCTCAAGAACCTGCCCAGGGCAGCGGTCACCTTTCTCAGCAGCAAGGGAGAGCCGGGACAGAGCAGTCCCCGAGGGCGAGCGTAGGAAAGTGTAGGTGATACCTCACCCAGGATGACGCTTTCCACCTGCTGCAGTCTCAGGGCTCCCAGGCAGGAGGGTCCCAGTGGGGGTCCCTCACGGAGGAAGGGGTGACCAGGGATACTGGCAGGGTAGGAGAGGGGGAAGATGTTCACAGCAGTGCGTCCCAGGGGACGGCAGCAGGAGAAGAGGAGTGGAACCCGTGGCCAAGAAAGGGGTCATGGGAGGAGTGGGGTTCCCTCCGGTGGGCTCTGTCATCTCACTGGCACCTCCTGGGGTTGATTCATGTCCCTGTGTTTTTGTCGTCCTCCCCAGATCTTTCCCAGCTCCCCACCCCACACGTTCACTCCACTCCAGCCCCTCCGCCAGGCCCTTCCCAGCCCATCTCTCATGCTTCCATGGCCACCGCTTCATCCTTCACTCCAGCTCCCATCCAAGGTACCGTAAGCTCCTTTTCTCTCTCTTTACGGACCCACCACTCCCCAGCCTGGCGGGAGCAGCTCCACAGGAGGATGGTGGCCCGACCCTGGGCCACGGACGCACTTGCCACGTCCCAGGTGCCCAGTCAGGCTCCGGTCCCTGTGCGGCTGCGTGTGTGGACTCCGCAACCGCCACTCAGCACTTCGGGGTGGTGGACGCAGCAGAAAGAGCCGACCGAGGCCCCCGAGCTGGGGCTGCGTAATGGTCCTTCCAGCTCTTCCAGGCAGGTTGTGGCAGCAGTTGCCTGTGAGCAGCAACCTGTGCCTTGTGTCCATCTGAGATGTTGTCCCTCTGTCCCGTCATCTCCCCTGTTGTTTTTCCCACCCCGTCCTGTCCAAACGTCTCCTCTGAACGTTTTTGTGGCTCTGCATCCCGGAGCTGCTGGGGCACGATGAGAGCGGAGCGGAAGGAGGACATGTCCCTGTGTACCAGGGCTAACACAGGATCCCAGTGCAGACTGCGCTGCAAGATGTGGCTGACTTGGGACTGGCCTTGGAGTCCCACCTTCCCTGGAGTGTCATCACCTCCTGGGGTGCAGCGTGTGGCCGTGCCAGCCTGCACGTCACCTTCCTGCTAGCCTGGCACTGCCGTGTGCTCGGCCTCCCCTTTTGGGGTAGAAATCCCGCCGTGAAGAATGGGGCGGTGGTATCGTGGCTGTGCCGGAAGGCAGAGGTACCTCGGGCTGCGCAGAGCACGTTATTGCCGGTGCTGCTCCCGGGGCACGCCGCAGGCAGCCGGGCACAGGGATGCGGTTGCCCATCGTAGCATTTACCGGCTGCCCTCTCGCCCAGGCAGGGCCACCAGCGCAGCCATCGGGGCTCGTCTCTGCTCGCTCGCCGCAGGAGCTGGCACCGATGGCGATGGCTTCCCCTTCCTCGCTTCCCCCGCCGCCTTCCCTCTTGCTCCTGCCTCAGCAGCTCTCACCTGCAGCAGGATCAAGCTGATGGCACCGAGCTGAGCAGGATCAGGCCCTCCAAGGCGCCCGTCTGCAGCCCTGCACAGTCCGTGGGAGCGGCAGCCTCTGCTGCACAGCAGGTCCACAGCGTCTTTCTCTCTGTTTTCTCTCCCTTTGCTGTCTGGCAGATGCCAGCCCGGTGCCCTCGACCTCCAGCACGTACCACGCAGTGATTGGTGGGGTGGTCGCTGTCATCGTCTTCCTCCTGCTCAGTCTTCTCATCGTGTTGGGACACTACCTGATCAGGCACAAAGGTATGGGGTGGGGGGCAGCGCAGGGTGGGGTGTGGAGCCCAGACCCCCATGCTGTGCCAGGGCAGGCGGCGCGGGGTGCGCTCCCCACTCTGGAGCAGGGCTGCATCCCTGGAGCGAGCGGGCAGCGTGGGGCAGGGGCAAAGGGAGGCAGCTCCCTGTCCTGCAGACCTGCCCCGTGTCCAGAGAAGCCCAGCGCAGCCCACGGAGCTCCCCCTGGTTTGTGGGCTGCTGTCTGTGCCCGTGCTGGCACCAGCTCCAGTGTGGAGATGTCCCAGTGAGTCCTTGGAGCTGGGCAGCGCCAGCTGGAGGCACCTCCTACCCAATTTCTCCATCTCTCCTTTATGGCTCGGTGCCCACCACCCTGGCACTGCCCACACCACTGTCCCTGTCTGTGCCTCACCCCACCTCCTCCCTCTCCCTGCCCTCCTCACCATCCCTTGGGCCCTCCACCTGCCTCTTCCTCCTTCTCCTCCACCACTTCCATCTTCCCATCCCTGGACTTTTCATCCACCTGGCAGGTGTGTGCATAAGACATGGGGAGACGGTCACATCCAGACACGGACAAAACCCAGCAGAGGTGATGTGTGAGTAAGAGCCCCCCACCCCTGCCCCTCCCAGCCCAGCAGAGCTGCCGCCGCTGCCCCGTGCCGTGCTGGCTCCAGGGGCAGCCAGGAGCCGGAGCCTCCTTGCAGATGGCAGTTTTGCAGAGAAACCTTCTGGTGTCCTGAAGGGGGACAGGGACAGGGACACAGGGAGGGGTGCGCGGTGGGGAGAGCAGGAGACACCTGGAAATGAGGCAGGGGCTGCTGCCCGCGTGGGAGGAGGCAGTTCCTCCTCTGGTTAGAGACGACTCCGACAGCCTGGAGCAGCCCGGGTGAGGCTCGGTCCCCAGGCAGGGCTTGTCCCAGGGAAACCAGTGACTTTTCCGTTTCAGGCCAAACCCAAAGGACTTTCCTTTCACCTCCACTTTCCAGCCAGCCCTCAGGCTCTGCCACCGAGGTGCCTCCGGGCAGCCCTTCCTCCCCTGCGAGCAGGGTGCCAGCGGGACCCCTCATGATGCTGAGCCCTCTCTCCACCCAGGTACCTACCTGACCCACGAGGCCAAGGGCTCGGATGACGCCCCGGACGCTGACACGGCCATCATCAACGCGGAGGGCGGCCAAGCCAGCAGCGACGACAAGAAGGAGTATTTCATCTAGGGGCGTCCGAGAGAGAGAGAGAGAAATGGAGCCAGCAGACCCCAATGGAAATGGAAACCAGACCACAAACTCCACTCAACCCAACAGATTTTGTCTCGTGCCCAGCATGGGCAGACAGACGGACAGAGGGATGGCGGGACAGAGAGCAGAGAGTGACCGGCCTGAGACGTGATGCTTCTTCTTGAACTTGTACAAAACGTTACTACTACGACACCGAAAGCCCCGGCCCCGTTTGCTTGCTTGCACCTCCATCCCTGCGACCGGCGCTCGCGCAAAACACAGACCAACCAGTGAGTGAGCAACTTTCCTTCTTCCTTTGGACCTTTGCTTTGGTTTCGTGGCTGCTCTTTGCTTTGGGCCCTTGGTTGGGATGTTGGGCTGGGGTCGATGTAGCTCTTTCCTTTGTTTCTCTCCGTTTTGGTTTCTTTGACATCCAAGGATAAAATCAGCTCCAGGCTCTGGCGCAAGCTCGGGGCAGTTGGACGGCCCGTCTGTCGCGAATGCTCGCCCGGTGCCTCCCACCGAGAGCCGGGGTCCGCGTTCCCGTTGCTCACCCCAACCTCAGCTGCTGCACGGTGGCCCCAGCCCCAGCTGGGACGGGGAGCGTGGCCGGTGGGACTGGAGCGGGGTGCCCATGGGCAGCGTCTCTGCCTCCGAGGTCTTGACGCGCCGCTGGGGTCGAGCAGGGAGGGACCCCGGGCCCCTGCCCTGATTTTATCCTTGGTGGTTCTTGTCGAACAGTGTCCATTTGGGAGGAGAGCTGTCCTCGTGCAGTAGATGTGTGGCGGGGGGGTGAGCTTCCAGGGTGGGAACCGCTGAGGCCCCCGGAGAGACTGGGAGCTGCTGGGCACTGCAGCTCCCCGGTCCCACCCCAGTGGGAGGGGGGAGGGCAGAGGTTTGGGGGAGAATCCAGAGAAAAAGCCTCAACTTTATGAATTTTCAGATTGGAAAAGTCAATTTAAATCATCTATTGAGATGTTCAGTGCAGGAGGCCACCTGCGCCGGGAGCACCGGGCAGAGCCAGGAGAGCCAGTGGGCCTGTGGCCATCACCACTTCTCTCTTTACTGGGCCAGCTCTGGGGCCCCCGGAGCCTCTGGAAAGGTGGTGTAGACCCTCAGAGTCACGTCAGTCAGAGCTGTGACAGCTGGTGACACCGCCAGAGCCAAGCCGAGACGGAGATGACCTGCTCCCCAGTGCAAGCAGGCTAGAGCAGTGTGAGCCTGGGATTCCTCTGGTCTAGGAGACGTGCAGAGAGGGGCTCCACCAGGGTCTGCTTCTTGGAGTTGTCCATCCTCCTTCCTTGTGTGGTCCCTTCCCAGGGCAGATGTGAGCTTGGAAAAGGCTCCCTCCAAGGGCTGCAGCCAGCAGTGGCCAAAATGCCCAGGTTTAGTGTCTCAGTAGTTCGGGTGTCTCCAAGGAGGCTTGGAGGTCCTTGCCCTACCTCTTACCTGTTTCAGCATCTCTTCCAAGACAAAACCAAGAAGCTTTCCCAACCTCTCCAGCAAGTCCTCAGGGTCTGCTTGGCCCACCCTGACCACACACCCACGGGATGGGGCTGCAGGGGGCTGTGCATTCCAGCATCTACAGAACACTCCACGCCCCCTGGGGAGCCAGACCCCATCCCTCACCCTTGGGATGGGGTTTTCCAGCTTTGCAGGATCCCGACACCTCGTGGTCTGGACACAGTGGCTTTGCAGGAGCCACCCCTTCGGCTGGGCACCTCTTTGATTTCAGGTTGTCTGAAGGAGGAGAGCCCTTCGGGAAGGAGCAAAAGCCCTCGGTGATGTGGGTAACCTCACCCTGGAGGTAGAGGAAGAGCTCGTGTCCTCCACTGTGGGGTACCAGGTGCCTGTGGGGCAGGCAGTGTTGCTCCCATCCAGGCCCTGCGAGCACGTGGCACGAGGAGGACGCCTACAGGGAACCCATCGCAGAGCGAGTGGGGCTGGAAGGGGGCTGGGGCCAAGCAGGTGAGGAAGAGGAGGCATGGCTCGGTGGCAGGCACAGGGTGCGAAGCAGCAATCCGTCTGTGGCACGTGCACAGATGTGGCTGGGTTCACTGTGGCTAAGCCGTGTGTCGGGAGCGTGCAGGCAGCAGGGTGTCAGCACCTCCAGAGGGAAGCGCACAAAGCCTTCATCATACATGGCGAAGAAAACCTGTGGTTTTCTCGCTGTTGTTCCTCCCTTCCCGTCTCTTTGGAGGAGGACGTTGGCAGGGAGCCCCAACGGTAGCTCCGAGCTCGTTTCGAGGGATGCAGCCGTTGCTGCCAGAGATAACGCTGCAGACGCCGATGCTGTTAACTGCTGCCCTGCACACTGAGCGTGGATGAACGTGTGACCTGACACTTCGCTGAAGATCTTTAACATCCGCTATCAAATAGACGTAATTCCTTCAAATAAAAACGCAAGGACGTGTTTTCAAGTACAATTTAATCTCATTGTAAGTCTACGTGCCGCAGATGGTTACGAAGAAAGCCCCAACCCAGGGGTCTGGGAGGGAAGGGAGTTAACTGGTCCCTAGGGAAGGGAGGTGGGAGCCGAGGTCGGACAGGGAGGTCTGTGCCCTTTGGAGGCAGCACGGGCACGGCTGTGGCCAGTTTCTCCCCAGCACTGCTGCTCCAGAACTGCTTCAAGGGCCGGCGCCAGCGGTCACTGCTTTGGCACGGGTGAGAGAAGTCAGGATTTGGCCTTTTTGAGATGCTGCGTGGTAGGGGACGTGGCAGGACGCAGCACGAGGAGGACCAGGTGTGAGCAGGGCGTTGGAGCTGGACCGACTGCCTGTGGCAGACATCAGCAAAGAACGGGTGGATTCCCACCCCGAGTGAGCCCCTTGTCCTGCTGTGGCCACAGCGAGAAGCTGAGCGACAGCCCTGGGCATCACGGGTCCTGGGAGCGGTGGGAGCGTGAACGTGGGGCTGCGCCTGCACACAAGAGCCGAAGGGCTTTGGTGGATGCACGGGAGCGGAGCAGTCGACCCACTGCCACGGGCGTGAGGGTGGCGGATACCCCGTATCATATGTGAGGGGTGACAGATACACCAGGTCACACGTGTGAAGAGGGGGACGCCATGGGATGAGCGTGAGGGGCGACAGGGACACCGTCACGAGGCCGCGATGGGGCACGTCACGGCGGGGGAGGGAGTGGTGACAGCACAGCCACCGTCCTGCTGCTGGAAGGTGTGATGGCACACACCGCGCTGTGCGCGTGATGGAGAAACCACGGTGTGATTTTGAGGCCCTGGTGAATAGATCATGTCATGGGCGTGAGGTGTGGTGGGAGATGCCATTCTGGGAGCCCAGGGGCATGGTGGGGTATGCCATGCGTTGAGGCTTTTGAGGTGGTTAATCCACCACGACATGGGTGCAAAGAGGAGCAGGTGCACAGCTGTGAGTGGGGGCACGACGCGGCTGCGCCGCGCCATGAGCGTGTTGGGGTGGCCATGGGGTGCACCCTGTCGTGACGTGCGCGGTGCTGTGGCGCGCTGGGTCAGGGCTGCCGAGGAGGGTCGGGAGCGCCGTGTCAGAAGTACAAGAGGTGACGTGAGTCGTGTGAAGGGGCGCGAGGCCACACCTTGATGCCAGCGCAGGGGTGACACTGCGTGTGGTCAGCGGCGCAGGGTGGCGGTGGGGCACGCGTTGGCACCGACGTGGCCGATGGTGGATGTGCCGCGCTGCGGGAGAGGAATGATGGGGCAGGTCGTGCTGCTGGGGCGGGACACGAGGGACGTGCTGTCGCAGAGCGGAGGGGACACCAGGCTTGTGCCCCCCCCGCCAGTGCCCAGCAAAGCTGGGCAGTGTTACCGTGTGGGGGGAGAGCCCGGGGCACCGGCCACCTCCCTGGGCTTTAGTGGCCCGTTGGGGAGTGGTGAGTCCTCGTTGGCCACGCAGGCGGGGGCCCTCCAGCCCCATGCCCACCCTGCGCCAGCACAGTCACCCACACTGGACCTGGGGCACCCGAACTGGGACACGTCCAGGGCCGGTGCTGGGGACCGAGGAGAACTGGGGGCCCAGTGGTCCCTGTTCGCTCCCACTCACCGGCTCCAGTGAGGCTCCGGTCGCTTCCCGGCCGGCACTGAACTCTCAATAGACACGAAAGCCATATTTGTAGGGAGCTCTGGAGACGCCGTGGGGCGGCAGCGGGGCAGGGCAGAGGATGGTCTGTGTTGTTGTGCCGTGTTCTTGTATGTACATAAAAGGGAGACAACGAACGTCGATGTGACTTTATAACCTTTCTAATATCCTGTGCTAATCTCAGAAAATAATCCTATAAATATATCTGGATTACACACGTTCCTGCCTGCGCGTCTCTGCTTCTGCCCGCGCGCGCCGGCCACCGGGGGGTCCGGGGGCCGTGGCCGCCCCGGGGGCCGTGGGGCAGCCGAGGGCGCTGGGCCAGGGGGGCGGCAGAGCTCGGGCTGGTGGGGGGACGTGGCACACCCCGGTGCGCAGCACGGGAGGGACGCGGCGGAGCCCGTCGCACGGCCCGGGGGGACACAGCTCAGCCCCCAGCCCCCAGCAGGCCCAGGCCTCCCCAAGCCCTTGACTTTGCCCCCCCCATCTCCCATCAGCCGCCAAATCCCCCCACCGACGTCCCCCAGACCCCCACTGCCGACACAGCCCCTGACCCTCAGCTCCCCCAGCTGTCAGCCCCCCTATGTGACGGTTACCCTGAGCCCCCCCAGCCCCGCTGCCCCCCAGGGATGCTCCCGCCAGGCACGAGGACCCCCAGGGCCACCAACTGGCCCCCACCAGCCCCCCGCTGAGCTGGGCTTGCCGCCCGCGGCAGCACAGGGACCATGGCTCAGCCCTGGCACTGCGGGGTGGCCCCGCAGGATCCAGCCTCCCAGCGGGACATCCTAAGGAAGAGCTGCGGAATTCCTTGCTGTACGGGAGCTGGAAAGCCCCACGTACCCGGGCTGCACCGCCGCAACGTCCCCTCGGCAGCCGCCCGCCTCCTGCACCCGTGACGCCCACCCTGCGCCCCAGAGCCGGGCTCGCACGCAGTCGGCATCCTCGGGATGAAACTCCGCACATCCCGAGTCCCGGCCAGCAACAGGAGTGTCCGCGTGGCTGAGGTGCCTGTAACTACAATTCCTAATTAATTTAAGGTCTTCTGCCAAGAAGCGATTGCTTCCTGCTCGAGAAATTGCAGGCTCGGGCTGGCGGCTCACCCTTACCGGCAGCGGTGGCCCACCCATTCCCGTCGGGCCCTGGCACAGGACCTTGCCAGCCCGGGAGGGGGCTGTTAACGAGGCAGCGCTTATCTCCTTGCCGCAGTCCTTCGCCTCCCTTCGGGCAGGAGGAGCAGAGCCCGAGGGAGAGTGAGCGAGTGGGCACCGCTGTGCCCCACGGCTCTTAGGCAGCGGGCACTAGTGCGCGCGGCGCCCGTCGTCGTGCACCCTGGGCACCCATCACAGTGACCCGCAGCGAGCGAGGGTGGCCGAGCACCCGCCGCCACTCAGCACCTGTCGGAGACCCCGAGCAGAGGAGCGGGTGCTGTGCTGGGACACGCGTCATGGGCAACTGCAGCCCCGTGGTGAGTGCCTCTCCCCTCCCCTGCGGCTTCTCCCTGGCGATTCCCCATCCTGCTGGGCACAGGGAAGCAGGCGTAGGGTTGCATGGGCGCACGGCGGGGACCAGGGCCACAGCTCGCAGCGGGCACTGCCAGGAAACTCTTGCTCGCAGGTGGCTCAGTGAGGTTTGCACTCGCCCACGGTGGGTTTGCAGCCCTCCCGTGCGGCTGGAAGAAAGTTGGGGCTTTCGTGCACGGTGGGGCCAGCCCGGGATGATGCCAGGGCTCCGAGTATCGGCTGCCGGCGGCCTCCGAGTCGCAGCGCGTCTCTCCCGGATAAATTGCCCGGCTCAGTCTGCACCAAGGCTGTAAATGAATCTCCTGGCACCAGCGTGGCAGCAGCTCCACGGTGGGGAGCAGCAGCCCATGGGAGGGGAGGTCTCAAGTGGTGCGGTGGGATGTGGGCACCTGTGGTCGGTTGGGCATGTCCCTGCCTGATGCCCACTGGTCTCACTTGCAGAGCCCCAGTGTCCTGGAGAGCAGTAACTCCCTGGACCTGTCGGAGATCATGAGCAACTACTCCTACGATGACAGCAACATGACGCTGGACTACGACACCGTGCCCTGCCACAACCAGTACTGTCCCCACTTCCAGCGCGTGGCCCCCACCTTTCTGGCTGTCACCTGTGCCGCAGCCGCCCTGGGCACTGGGGCACTGCTGGCGGCACTGGCCAAGCAGCCCCACACGTGGGGCTGGCCCCAGAGCCGAGCGCTGGTGGCCCAGCTGGCAGTGGGGATGGGTCTCTTCACTGCCCTGCTGCCACCGGTGGCAGTGGGCATCGGGCAGGGCTGGCGACTGGGCACAGGGCTGTGCAGGCTCACCCATCTGCTGTGGCACTGGAGCCTCTTCGTGCAGGGACTGCTGGTGGCCAGTGGCTCCTGCAGCACCGCCTGGTGCCGGTGGGACCCCCGGAGCCGGCGGCTGGCTGTGGCTGTGTGGGCCGGGGCGCTGTTGCTGGCAACGCCAGCAGCTCTCGCCAGCGGCACGGTGGGGGCCCCAGAGACGAGCTGCGTCCGCCGGAGCGTGGCCATCGTCTCCCCAGCGTACCTGCTGCACCTCGCCCTCTGCCTCTGCCTCTTCCTGCTGCTGCCGGCGGTGCTGCTGGTGGCCAAGCTGGCCGTACCGCGGCTGCGGGCAGGCTGGGAGCCGGGCATCGGTGCGAGCTGGCTCTTCTTCGGGCTCTGGGTGCCTCACAGCGTGGGGCTGGCTGTGGATTTCCTGCTGCACGCCCAGCTGCTGCAGCCCACCTGCGGCACCTTTGAGCACTTTGACTACGTGCTGGGGCTGAGCGAGGGGCTGGGGGTGCTGCACTGCTGCCTGGGGCCCGCAGTGCTGCTCGCCGCCCAGCTCTGCCGCCGGCGGGCAGGTGCCAGTGCCAGCTGCTGAGCTCTGGCACTGCGGCAGAGGGCCCCATGCCAGCCTCTGCCCCCGGCCTCCGCCCCCGGCCTCCAGCACTGTCCCCTCTCCCCAGTGTCCCCACCAGCCGCACAGCCTCTGCCCCGCAGGCAATGCTCCCCCAGGACTCGGGAGGGCAACGTGGCCACCAGGGCCCATGGTGTGTCAGGCTTGACGCCTCTCCTCCCTCCGTCCCTTTCCTTGGAGTCTCGGCTCCACCATGTGGGGCCGGACACCCCAGTTGCTCCATGGAGATAGCCTGGGGTGCCTCGAGCATCTCCCCGAGCTCTTGGGGACGTCAGCCCCAGGCTGCTGCACAGACCCCTGAGCTCAGCTCCAGCCCCCCCATGCCCACGGGGACGTGGCAGCGGGCAGAGCGGGCAGCGGGCAGAGCGGGCAGCGGCAACGTGACGTGACGGAGGATTTTTCACTTGCTCCTGACAAGCCGAGATCAGCGTCACATCTGAGAGCGGCCGGTGGGAATCGTGCACAATAGATCCGTCCGGCAGAACCGCCCGCCAAGCTCGGTTAATGGCAGGGGTGGGGAGGTGCAGGGGGCACAGGGGGTGACATCCATCACCTCCAGCCGGTCTCCTGTGGGCAAGGGATGGGAAGCAGGAGGCGTGTGCTCCTCGCGCCTCCAAATTAGCAGGAAAAGTTCATAATGAAGCTCTGCAGTCTCTTAGTGGGAAGGAAGGTGATTTATATCCGGTGCTGGAGGCGTCTGAGCCATGCTCCGCCGCTCTGGGATGGCCGCGTGCGGTCACAAGGCACACGGGATGCAAAATGGGTGCGGACGGAGAGCTGGAGAGGGGGCAACGGAGGGGCATGAGCCTGCAGCTGGCACCTGCCCACCCGCGGGGTCCAGGGCCCAGCATGGTGGCACACAAGGAGCTGCCCCAGCTGAGCCAAGTCCTGCAGGACCCGGGGGCTGATCCTTGGTGAACTGAGGGGCTGACTCAGTGGGGAACAAGTCCACATTGTCCCCAAAAAGGAGGCGGCCACCCATGACTCAGCGCATCCCACTGTTACCCTGCCACCCCATGTCCCCCGTGTACCCATGCAACGGCCCCATGGGCCCCAGCTGCCCAGCAGCCAGCCCAGCACCATCCTTACGGATCCCGTAGCAGACCAGGATCCTCCCCCTTCCCAACCAGAGTGCACCCAAGCTGGGGGCACAGCGCCCTGCGTGCCAGCCCCATTTGCTCGCAGGACACGTGGGCACCCTCAGAAGATGCCCAGACCACAGACACCCTCAAAGGCTGCCAGACCCTCGGCCACTTGGCTTTGCTGGGGTTTCTTCTGCCACCTGGTGCCCAAGGCTCCAGCTTCAGGCTCTGTCCCTTTGGCCAGGACTAGGCGAGCAGAGCCTGCGGCCGTGCCCGAGAGCCGGGGCTCAGGGCGAGGAGGTGGGGAGCAGCTTCCTCTGTGCCACTCAGACAAGCCAGGATCAAACTGAGTCGCTCCAACAGGCAGTTGGCCTGGAAGAGTGAGACAGGAGGACCATGGTGAAGCCACGCGGCTGGGGTGCCCCCACCGCCGGGTGGGCACGCGCCCAGGGCACCGCTCCAAGGGGAGCCTCGTGCAGGCGGGTGACCTAGGGTCTTGCGGCACGGCCGCATGATGGTGTGAAATCGCTCCTCCTGGGCCGTGCCAGGCTGCTGGGGATGGGATTGGGGGACACGGCTCCCCTCCCACCCTCCAGCCCATAAACACAGCCGTGCGCCAAGGCGGCACCTCTCCCAGCACCGACCGCAGCACCTGGGACCATGGGCCAGCTGCAGCTCTGGCTCCTCATCCTGGCTGGGCTCTTGGGGTCTGTGGCCCAGGAAGGTAGGGGTGACATCGGGGGACAGGAGCCGGCACAGGGAGGGGCAGGTCCAGGGGGACACGGCAGCAGCTCTCAGAGCCCTCTGCTTTGTGCCAGTGCCCGGTCAGCGGGACTGGGGGATGCTGGAGCCAGGCTGGGGTCAGCGGAGGGGACGTCAGGGGCGCAGAGTCACCCAGGGCAGATGGATGAAGGCTCAGAGGGAGACAGAAGGGGCTGCAGGACACCCCAGCCTCCCGCCATGTCCCCTCTGTCATCCCCCAGACCTCTACCGAAAGGTTTTCGTCTTCCGGAAGGACCCCAGTGATGCCTACGTGCTGCTGAGGGCCAAACTCGACCGGCCTCTGCAGAACTTCACCGTGTGCCTGCGGTCCTACACCGACCTCACCCGGCCCCACAGCCTCTTCTCCTACGCCACCAAGGCGCAGGACAACGAGATCCTCCTCTTCAAGCCCAAGCCCGGCGAGTACCGGCTCTACGTGGGGGGCAAGTTCGTCATCTTTCGCGTCCCCGAAAGCCGCGGGGACTGGGAGCACGTCTGCGCCAGCTGGGAGTCCACCACCGGCATCGCCGAGTTTTGGTTCAACGGGAAGCCCTGGCCTCGCAAGGGGCTGCAGAGGGGCTACACCGTGGGGGCGGAGGCGGCCATCCTGCTGGGGCAGGAGCAGGACACCTTCGGGGGCGGCTTTGATGTCTACAACTCCTTCTCGGGCGAGCTGGCTGATGTCTACCTGTGGGACGCGGGGCTGTCCCCGGACAAGATGCGAGCCGCCTACCAGTCCCTGCGCCTGCCACCCGCCGTCCTGGCCTGGAAGAGCCTGAGCTACGAGGTGAAGGGTGACGTGGTGGTGAAAGCCCGGCTCCGGGAGGCACTGGGACCATGAGAGCCGCCCAGGTCCGGGGCTGGGGTGGTCTCAGCCCCCGCTCGCCCCTCCCCGTCCCCATCGTCCCTTCGCCTCTACCACCCACCTAGAAGAAGGTGCCATCTGCACGCCCCAGCCAGGGAGCTCTGGTCACGACAGGGCTTGGACCGAGCTGGGGAGGGCTGGGGGCACCACTCAGCCTGGCAGGGTCCCCCTGAGTGCTAGCACCCGCCACCGACCCACCGCCAACACCTGGGGCACCCTTTCCCTTCCCCCACACCCCCCAAGCTGCCCCACAGCCAGCTCCCGTGTGGGCAGGACGCAGATCGACCAGCTCCAGTGCTGCTCAACCAGCAGAAGCGATTCGGGACGGGCAGGCAGGGGCTCAGCGCAAGCCCCTGGCAACGCGAGACCCGTCCCCGATGCCCGACGCATGCACACCTGCTGCGCCCACGTTCCCGCGTTCCCTGCCAGCCTGCTGGGTACACAGGCTCCCCAGCAGGCAAACCAGCCCTGGGCCCCTCACCAGATTGCCAAACGGCCCCACGGGTAGGTGTCCCCGAGCACTTGGGGACGAAGGTCACTGGCAAACATCACTGTTGTGTAGCTGCGCTCACCTCCGCGCAGACCCTGAGCAGCCCCAGGGCCGCGGCGCGGCGGCTTCGCCGTTCCCCATCGCCACGTAGGTGCCCGCAGCCAGGCTCAGCAGGGCCATGGGGCAGCTGTGGCTCTGCCTCCTTGCCCTTGCAGTGTTCTTTGGGCTCGCTGCCCCACAAGGTAAGGGTGAAGGGGCTGCACTGGGACCCCCTCCAGGTCCCACAGGGAGAGGGGAAGTTGCAGTGGGTGCAGTGGGTATGGGGGGACATGCAGCAGTGGGGGTAGCGGGGGGCAGGGGGTCACCTTGAGCACTGCAGTGAGGGGTGCAGTGGGTCAGCAGGGGTGCAGTGGGTGCAGTGAGGGGTGCCGTGGTTGCAGGGGAAGGTGCCAGGTGTCACACAGCGGCCATGCAGTGGAGGAGGCACTCAGAGCTCTGCAGAGGGGTGCAGTGGGCACAGCGCGGTGCGCTGGGGGTGCAGGAGGGGAAGCAGGAGGAAGAGCTGCGATGGTGGTGTAGCAGGAGCCAGAAGGGGCACCCTGAGCACCACAGAGGGAGCAGCAGTGGGGGGCGGCAGGACACAACACTGGGCACCATGAAGAGCGCCACAGGGCTGTGGCAGGGGTGGTGGCAGGGACACGGGACTCCCACAGGCTGGTGCAGCTGGGCCTCATGGGCAGGGAAGGGGGACAGGGGGACCCCCCCAACCAGCCTGGCCCTTCCCTCTGGGTGCTGCAGAAAAAGTGACTGCCCAGATCCAGGCTCACCCGCCGGCACCCACCATGTACCACCAGTTGATGCTGTCCTGTGAGGTTACGGGGGACCCCAGGTAAGAGTGCTCCCCACTCTCCCACGGCCTCTGGCACAGCACCGTCGTGGGGCAAGCAGCTTCAGCATCCCCAGCCAAAGAAGGGGCTGGGGAGGGAGCACCATGGTTCCTCTGTGTCCCCCCACCTCACGGCATGGCCACCCTGGGTTTACCCCCCGGCCTGAGTGACACCCAGCCCGGCTCAGCCCCCAGGAGTTCCTGTGGGAGAAGGCAGGAAGCCACGACCCCCTGCAGAAAGGCTACGACAACATCCTCCTCTTCCCTTACTTCAACAAGACCCACTTGGGCACCTACATCTGCACAGCCACCAGCTCCCTGGGCACTGCCGTGGCCACCTACAATCTGCAGATAGACGGTAGGGAGGGGACCAAGGGGATGGCTGGGGACAAGGGCTCTTCACCCCCTTCCTACAGCTTGTCTTCGCCGCCCTGTGCCCATGCCACCCCATATCACAGCCCATGCATGGCCAGTCTTGGTGGTGGCAGCCACCTGTGAGTCTGATGCTGGAGGCCACCTCCAGGTTGGTGGTGGCTTCCTCGCTGGCACGCTGCAGCCCTGTTTCCCCTTGGGGGACTTGGCCGGATGCCTTCGCCATGGCAGGAGCAGCCACCTCTTTCTCGCCTCTCCCAGACCTGAGATATGAAGTGTTCGTGTTTCCGCAAGAGACCGAAGCCTCCCACGTGCTGGTGAGGGCAAAGCCGGAGGAGCCGCTGCAGAACTTCACTGTGTGCCTGCGGTCCTACACCGACCTCACCCGGCCCCACAGCCTCTTCTCCTACGCCACCAAGGCGCAGGACAACGAGATCCTCCTCTTCAAGCCCAAGCCCGGCGAGTACCGGCTCTACGTGGGAGGCAAGTACGTGTCCTTCAGCGTCCCCACCAGCATTGCAGAAAGTGAGCACGTCTGTGCCAGCTGGGAGTCCACCACCGGCATCGTGGGCTTTTGGTTCAACGGGAAGCCCTGGCCTCGCAAGGGGCTGCAGAGGGGCTACACCGTGGGGGCGGAGGCGGCCATCGTGCTGGGGCAGGAGCAGGATGCCTTTGGGGGCGGCTTCGATGCCCAGAAATCCTTCGTGGGGGAAATCTCGTCAGTGTACATGTGGGACACGGGGATCTCCACCTCGGGGGTGAGGGCAGCCATGTACGACAGGCCCGAGGAAGCCCCCATCTTCGGCTGGAGAAACTTCCCCTACAAGATCGTGGGCGAGGTGTACCTGAAGCCTTGATGCCCAGTGCTGGGCATGGGGCTGGTGCGCTGCTGTGCTCTGGCTCACAGTCACCAGCTGGCAGAGCCACGCTTGCCGTGGGGGCTGCGTCCCTCCTCCTTCCCCGCCGTGTAACACCCCTCCAAAGCCACCCAGCGCTGTGTAAATGAAGAAATAGGTTTGAAAAGCAGCGACGGTCTTTGCTGGACGAATTGAAGCCCCCAAAGCTCAGCGTGGCGCCGGTAATTGATCCGGGCTCAGAAAACTCGTTCGGGCAAGTGTCAGCGGGAGAGGGGGAAGGGGCTGCTGCCAGCCCAGGTACCCTGTGCCCGTCCCGGAGACACTGGGGCTGTGGATGGGTGGGGGGAAAAGACCGGGCACCCTCTTGCCCAGCACCGGGGACACGGACCCCACCATCCCCTGTGCCCGGAGGGGCGAAAGTCGGGGTCCGGGGCCAGGAGGGACATCCCCGTGTCCTGGACCCCCGGGGGGTGCAGTCCCGGTGCCCCGGGGGGCGCAGTCCCGGAGCCCCGGGGAGTGCAGTCCCGGTGCCCCGGGGGTGCAGCCCTGGTGCCCCGGGGGAGCAGTCCCGCAGCCCCGGGGGGTGCAGCCCCGTGTCCCGGTGCCCCGGGGGGAGCAGTCCCGCAGCCCCGGGGGGTGCAGCCCCGTGTCCCGGTGCCCCGGGGGGAGCAGTCCCGGAGCCCCGGGGGGCGCAACCCCGTGTCCCGGAGCCGCGGGGGCGGAGCCCCGGGTCCCAGCGGCCGGCGCGGCCCCGCCGCGGGCAGACGCTCCGTGCCCGCCCGGCCGCTGCCATTTGCAGACGCTCCCGGGCCCGGCCCCCGCTCCGCTCCGCCGCCGCGCGGCCTCCCGGGTACGGCGGGGCGGGAGGGGCCCCGCGCCGCGGGGGGCGGCCGGGCTGGGCCGGGCCGGGGCGGTGCGACCGGCGGGGGCTCCGGTGGGTGCGGGACTGTCGTGGGGGCCGAGCCTGCAGATCCCGCGGGACCCGAACCGGGCGGCCCGCGGGCCTGGCCGCGTTCTCCGGGGGGCGGTACTGGGGGCCCTGAAGCCCGGCAGGGGGTCCCGGGGCGCTGACCAGGGGGTCTGACCGGGGGCCCGGGGGGTCTGGCCGTGGTGTCCGGGAGGGCCCGAGCGGGGGGTGCCGGGGCTCCCAGCCATGGTGGCACAGGGGTCCGGCCCACCCGGGGTCCCCAGAGCAGCCCCGTCCCCAGGGAACACGGCGCTGCTGGTCCCCGCAGGCGATGGGGGCGTCCGAGCCCCCCAACTTCTCGTGGGTGGTGGAGGGGCGGCTGGCGGGGCTGGCCATGCCACGGCAGCCCGGGCACTACCAGTTCCTGCTGCGCCAGGGCGTGCGGCACCTGGTGTCCCTGTCGGAGCGGGCACCCCCGCACCACGGCTGCTGCCCCGCCGTCCGGCTCCACCGGCTCCGCGTGCCCGACTTCAGCCCCCCGACGCCCGGGCAGATCCGGAGCTTCCTGCAGCTGGTGGAGGAGGCCAATGCCCGCGGTGAGGTATGGCGAGGGGCACGTCGCACCGAGGGGGTGACACTGCAGGTTGGGGCGACACCTCGGGAGGGAGGAGGTGGCACCCGGGTTACGCAGAGGGGGTAACGCCAGGAGAGGAGCACCTGTGGCACCAAGGGGTGGTGCTGGGGGCGCGGGGGGCTGCAGCAGGGACACCCGCGTCCCCCGGTGCCAGCTGACAGCACGGCGCTGCTGCCCAGGCTGTGGCGGTGCACTGCATGCTGGGGCACGGCCGGACGGGCACCATGCTGGCCTGCTACCTGGTGAAGGCGCAGAAGATGAGCGGCAGTGATGCCATCCGGGAGATCCGGCGGCTGCGGCCCGGCTCCATCGAGACGCGGGAGCAGGAGCGAGCTGTGATCCAGTTCTGCCAGCACCTTAGGTAGGTGCAGCCCTACGGCACGTAGCCTCGCTCCGTGGGGTCCCCCCCGTGCCATGCCGGGGCCACGGCTGGCATTATGCCGGGCACAGCAAGCAGGAGCGGAGCTGTGGATCCCAAAGCACAGCTGCCAGTGGGATCTGCTCTGCCACAGTGCTGGAGAGGACAGCGAGGAGACGTGAGCACGACTGGCTCCCTGGGGCAGTGTGTGCTGGACAGCTTCAATGGAGATGGTCAACGTCACCCTGAAATGGTGGGGGGGCTTTCCCAGCCCCAAGGTGCTGCTGTCTGTCCCTTCCTGCATTAAAGGACTCTCCTGTGGCTGTTGTCCAGGTTCATGTGTGGGAAGCTGGCGGGCAGGACATGTGCTAGCGGCTCTGCCAGGCTCCCTGCCATCCTGCTGCACCACCCGGCTTGGTTGGCAGCTGCACCCCGGGCTGAGGGGTTCTGGCTCTTGGGGGTCTACTTGGCCTCAGCCCCTGTGGGGCACGAGAGGCTCCACTTCAGGCGCCGGCAGCCGGGCCTTGGAGCTGGTCGCCCGCCAAAGCAGTGACGCCATGGGAAGGGTGGCAGCCGCATCAGTGCACGGGGGCCGGCCCGGGACGTTGGTGCTTAAAGTGAAGCTTAGATGGAATTTAGGCATCTCTGTCCAAAAGTCCAATCCTGAAAATCTCTTCTCAGCTGCTCCTAACCTTGGTGGCATTTAAATCCTAAGTGCAAGAAGTGTCACCGTCCCCGTTCCCGGGCACATGGCACATGGCCGGGAATGCCTGGCGCTCACTGGGCACAAGCACTGTGTCTGTACCCTGGGCTGGTGGGGCTGTTGCCTCCGCCAGGCAGCTCCGTGGTCTCCAAACGTTGCTCTGAAAATGTCATCGTCATCTTCCGTCGGGGACAAAGCACCAGGATGGTGGCACTGGGCATCGATGGTGACACGGCTGTGCCCTGCTCGGAACTGCAACTGGGGGCGACTGACTGTCTTGGGGCGGCTGTAGCATCCCAGTATCTCCCTCTCCTGGACCTGGCTTCTCCCACAGGCCCTGGGGTGGGACGGGGGGCATAGAGGAGGTGATGGGTGGGGGGAGGTCTTCACCAGAGGGTGTCGGGCACTCCAGAAAGCAGTGGGTAGAAAGCAGCCTGTGGCTCTGCCCAGCACCCCATGGACCTTCCCTGGTGGGAATTTGGGAAGCACCCACATCCCATGAGTGATGCCATGGCTCCGGTTGGCTGTGACATCACGTCAAGATGTCGGGCTGTCGGGGGTGATCGGCTCTGCCCGCACCCCTTGCCTGGGCACCAGTGGGTGGGGGCAGCCACAGCCCTGCCTACAGGGGGGGACCGAGATGGGGATGGGGACGATGGGGACAATGGGGACGGGGCAGTGCCATCCAGCCACAGTGCCTAAGCCCACGGGAGCCACAGGACTCACATGGGCCCGTGAGATGCAGGAAAGCAGCTTAACCACAGAATTATTTACTTTAACTCCTCTTACTTTAGCTCTGTCCTTAATAGTCTCCCAGGCTCAGGGGGCCGGGCCAGGCTGGCCGACGGGGGGGGACCACGAATCCCCCTGCCCAGGGAAGGGGGCTGCGATGGGGGGGCTTTGCCCGAGCATCCCTCGCCCAGTGCTCAGCACCGCTCGCAGGACCCGGTGGTGCCACAGAGCAGGGCCCAGCACAGCGCACACGGTCTGGTATGGCCACATTGGCCCTCGACGCTCGGCTCCACCATGGCGACAGGACGCAGGGCACTGTCCAGGGGGGCCTTCCAGAGCCCCCGGCCTGGCGGGCAGCCCAGCTCCGGCTCAGCCTGGCAGGACGGGGACACCGCACCAGTGGCCATCCCCACGTCAGGGACGCATTTAGGATGGGATTAGGGAGGTGACAGCCGGGATGATGAAGGGCAGGTGGGGAGCCCTGTCACAGTGGTGGTCATGGGGGTGTCCGGTGCCAGCACGCGTGCTGCCTCCATGCCATGGAGCTGTGCGCGGTGCGGTACGACGCAGCTCGGCACGAAATGGCTTGGCACGGCATGGCATGGCGTGGTTCACTCAGCACGGCATGGCAGAGAAGGGCTTGGCTTGGCATGGCATGGCATGGCATGGCATGGCATGGCATGGCATGGCATGGCATGGCTTGGCATGGCATGGCATGGCATGGCATGGCATGGCTTGGCATGGCATGGCATGGCATGGCATGGCATGCCATGGCTCAGCACAGCACGGTACTGCTTGGCACAGCAGGGCTCAGCCTGTGGCAGCCCCAAGTGGGCACCATGCATTGCAAGTGCTCCCGGCTGGCAGCGTGTGGGCACACGTGTGACACGCATCTGTGTCAGCACACGCCCTGTGCCCGTGCCCCGTGCCCGTGTCCCGCGGGCGCACCGCACCCCGCACCCCGCACCCCGCAGCACCGTCTCCCTCGCGCTTCCCTCCCGTCCCACCCGCGCGCCGTCCGCGTCCCGCCGGAACTACAACTCCCAGCAGCACTCGCGGCTCCCGTCGCTCCGCTCCGCCATTGGCCGCCTCGGGGGCGCCAGGCTCCGCGCTTGCGATTGGCTGTCCCCATGGCAACGGGCGGCGCGGGGCGGGGGGGGCGGGGCCCGGGGCGGCCCCACCCGGCGCCGCGGGTTTGTTTGCGGCCGCCCGGCGGCGGTGGCGGCGGCGGCCGGAGAGCGGGGACGGAGCGGAGCGGTGGGGGCAGCCGAGCCGAGCCGAGCCGAGCCGAGCCGAGCCGAGCCGAGCCGAGCCGAGCCGAGCCGAGCCGAGCCTCTGCGGGACGGGCATGAAGAGCGGCGGGACGCGGAGCCGCCTGCGCCCCCCGCCCGGGGTCGGTGCGCCGTGGGTGGCCCGGCGGAGTCCGCCGATCCGCGGGCCCTGAGGCGCCGGCCCCGCGCCGGTGACCAACTGCTGGCCCCCGGCCCCCCGCCGCCCGCCCCGTCCCGCCCCGCCGGGGCCGCCGCGGGAGCCGTCTGAGGGGGCACCTGGGCTATGCGGTGGTGGCTGCGCGCCGCCGTCCTCAGCCTCCTCGCCGGCGCCGGCGCTGAGGGTAAGGGGCTGCCGACCGCCGGCGGCGGAGGGGCCGAGCCGGGGCGGGAGCCCGGGGCTGGGGCGGGAGCGGCCGCACTGCCGGCGGGGCCGGTCTGGCCGGTGCCGGGCCCCCGGGACGCGGCGGCGGCGGCGGGGACAGTGCACGTGGTGCCGCTCCCCGTGCTGCGGGGCCGGGGGCGGCCGGTGCCGCCGGTTTGGGCGAGATCGGCGGGGGGCGGGCAGGGTCCGGTCCCGTCCCGCCGGCGGGGCTCACCCTTCCCGCCTTGCTCCCGGCAGGCAGCGGCCAGGCCGAGTCCCGGGCCGCGGTGGGGCGAGTCGGGGAGAGCGCGGTGCTGGGCTGCGACCTGCTGGGCGCCCACGAGGCCCGTCCCCCTCTCTACGTGATCGAGTGGGTCCGCTTCGGCTTCGTGCTCCCCATCTTCATCAAGTTCGGGCTCTACTCGCCGCGGGTGGACCCGGAGTACATCGGTAAGTCCTGCAGCCGGAGCGCGGCACGGGTGGTGGTTATGGGGTGCCGGGAGGCCCTCCTGGCCCCGACCCCCGGGCAGCACACGGGGCTGGCTCGGGTGTCCCGTGTCCCCGCTCGCCTTGGCTGGGCCCCAGCCCGGGGCTGCTGCTGTCACACCGCATTAATCACGCTCCTGGGGTGGTGGGGAAGCGCAGGGCTCTCCCTCTGGCCCCGAGTGATGGGAGGGGACATTGTGGGGCTGGGGAGGTCCCCGTGGCAGGGCAGAGTCCCCTCCTGGCGCAGCAGCTCTGCGGATGGCCGCAGTAGGAGGCAGAAGGGATGGGGACACCCAGCTCGCAGAAGAGACACAGCCCTCGGCTCAGCTCGGCAGCAGGAGGGATCCCCAGTGGGACAGAGGGTGGGAGAAGCTCCCCAGGCAGGAGCCAGCTGTTGCTCCTGTCACTGTGGCCTCTGGCCACTGGGGCCTCCTCCAGCACTACCCGCTTGGGAGCAGGTATGGCACCTGCCTGTGCCCGGGCTGCAGCATCATGGCAATGCCTGCCACGCTGCCCTGGCTCACCCGCCCGTCCTGCCTGCTCTGCTGGGCTGGGGCCGGTGGCACCTGTACCAGAGGCCTCGGGTGTCCGGGTGCTGCCCCACTGCTGCCTTGGCCCATGCGGGTCGCTTGAAGGTTGAGCCTGGGGAGGGGATTTTGGTGAAGCTGCTAATTGGTGGTGCTGGGCTGGCTGGGATTTGGAGCAAAGCTGCGCTGGAGAAGGGCTGCAGCGTGGGAGGGGGATATTCTCCTCTTTATGGGATATTTAAAGTGAAGCAGTGGCAGACCTTGAGGGACGGATCTTTGTGAGAGGGATCCCTTCAAGCATGGAGGTGAAGACAACGGGAGCATCCCTCGAGGACGGGAGTGGCTGGGGAGGAGGGGAAGGGCTGGCAGGAGTTTTGGGCTGAGCTCAGCCCCAACAGCCTGTGGCAGTGATGCACCAAAATCCTCCCGTGGGACAGGATGGGGAGGGCTGGAGTGCCAGATCGTTCCTAGGTCAGGAGCCTGCTCTGGCTGTCGAAACCAGCCCTTGCCTAAAAAAATGCACAGCAGGCTGAGGTTTGAGCCAAACCCCAATCCTCCTGCTGCCGGTGGAGTGGCTGCCTCTTCCCGGGGTGTGTAGAAGACCCGTTTTGGGGTACGCCTGGGTCTCTCCCCCTGCCAGCCTGTGCCTGGGGATGCTTTCACTCCACAGCCAGCCCCAGGCTGGCTCCGTGGGACCCACAGTGGCAACAAACCCCCCGGTGAGGGCAAGGCACCTGCTTTCCCTGGAGGCCCAGGCTGGGCTGCTGTTACCTGAGCCCAGCGTCGCAGGGCCCCTCGGCTGCAGGAGCTCGGGTTACCCAGAAAGGGCTTGGCAGCATCCTGCCTGCGCTGCCCTCCGCCCTCCCGTGTCCCTGCAGCCAGCCTGGCTCTGGGAGCAGGTTGGGCGGCTCTGGGATCAGCGCTGGGGGTGTGGATCAGTGCTGGGGGGGGATGTGCTGGGGGAAGGAGTCTGGTGGCTGTAATGAGGGCGAGGTGGGTGGGCAGGGGGGCTGGCGGCCGTCACCATGGCAGCAGGGCAGCTTGTTTTCAATCCTCTGGGGGGCTGGGAAGGAATGGAGGGAAGGGCAAGGGCCGTGGGCACAGGGTAAGGGTGAGGGCAACCACTTCTTCCAGATCAGGTGTCACCCAGCGGGGCTGAGGAGCCCCTGCTCTCATCCTCGTCCCTTATGGGGCAATTTGGGGCGTCCTGGGGACCGCGTGGGCTGCAGCCACCTCTGAGACAGCCCCCAGGTTGCCTGGGGGAATGGAGTTGGCTTTCGCCCAAGTGCCCCCATCCCCCATGGCATCACGGGCCGCTGTACCCTGCCATCATTCGGCCTGGAACGGGCCAGTGGTGCCTGGCCTGGCCACCTGCTCAGGCACCCTGTCCCCGATGGCAAGCGTAGCGGCTGGGGCTGCAGCCCCCTTTGTGTCCCTCTGAATGGCCGTTGCCAGGCACTGGGGGATGCTGATCTGGAGGGCAGCAGCGGTTTTGTTATCGGCTGGGTGGTGGAAGAGGAGGAGGGGGCTGGGGCCAGCACGGGGGATTAGGGGGAGGCTGGGGGGCGTCCCCAGGGAACTCTGATCCCTTCCAAAGGGACCTTTGTTCAGGAGCCTGCGACTCCCACCCAGCTTCTGGGGCTGTGAGCTGGCAGCTGCAGGCAGGGATGGGGTTTCCTGGAGCTGCCCTGCTTCCCAGGGCTCAGTGTGGGAGCCAGCTCTGCGGTGAGGGGTGAGAGGACCCTTATCCCACCGGTGTTTTGCCCATGGGTGGCTCCCGTCCCTCTTGCTGCTTCTGCCACCTTGCTCGTGTTTGAGGTCTGTGTGGGGTGTTGCTTTGTGCTCTGAGAGATGCTACCAGAGGCACCTAGATACATCTGTCCCTGGCATCTCCTGCCGCAGGAGATGCTGTGGATCTGTGTTGCAGCTGGCCATGGGGAGAGGCCGGAGGGGTGGGAGATGCGGTGGGTGGCTGCAGCGGCTGGAAGAAGCTCTGGGTGCTGTTGGGAAGGGTTTGCGTGTGTTTGTGTGCTGGGTTCGCACACAGCTGCACAGCCCCAGCACTCGCTATGCGATCCTGTCCCTCAGCCACCAAGCCTCTGTGCCCAAACCAGCCTGCCCAGCTCCCACCGCTCCTCCTCCTCGCTCCTCTTGTCTGGCGGGATGCAGCCTCCCGCTGCCGGTAGCACCTGTGCGGTGCCTGGCCTGGGCAGCACGGCGGTGACACCGAGCTCCTGGGTAGACCTGACGGGGAGGCGGGGGTGGTTCGGCAAAACTTGCTTTGTTGGAAATGCTTCAGAAAGATGCTGGTCCTGGAGAGCTCTGGGATGTTGACAGGAGCGTTGTGGGCCATTCTGGTGCCAAGAGCTGCACGCAGTGCTGCCGTGGCTGTGGCATGCTGGGAGCCAGGTCGTCCTGGGCAATGGCATGCCTGGGGCTAAACCCTCATCCCCAGCCTGGAGCCGCTCTCTGGGCTGTGGGCGCCTGCAGCAGCGTCGGGGACATGTAGCCCCAGGGGTGCCGGAGCAGTGGGTGCCGCTGGCCGTGCACCCCAGCCAGGGCTGAGCCAATTGCCTGCTGCACGCCTGAGCCGATTATGGCTCTGATAATAGCCCGGGGGATTAAAGGGCTGCGCTCGCTGTCGCTTTGCGCCCTTATCCTCCTCCTCATCAAAGAGGCCGTGGGGCGCGGGGCTGCCGCCTGCTCAGAGTGAGGGCCCGCAGCCTGGGAGAGCCCCCTGCCACCGTGCCCCTCCAGGGGTCGGCGGCACTCGTCTCCGCGGGGCAGGCCCGGAGCTCAGCCTGCCCCTGCTCCTGTGCCGCAGGGAGAGGGGACGGTGCGGGGGTGCCCGGGGCTTAGCAGGGCTCCTCAGGGTGAGATGGCCGGGGGGGCTCCTGGGGAAAGGGCGGCCGAGGCTGCGGGGGAGCGGTCCCTGAAAGGCAGGGGGAAGGGGGCAGGGAGGGACTTCGCAGGCAGCCTGGCAGCTCCAGGAGGCAGTGGGACCAGCTCTCTTGCCCGGCTGCCAGGAGCAGTGCTGGGGGCACAGGGACCCCCCTTGCAGGGGGCTGAGGGGTCCCTGCTGAGGCCACCCTACGCAGGGTGGGCAGCAGAGCCCACTGCCACGTCCTCCGCTGTTTCCCGACAGTAGCAGAAGGCGCAGCGGTAAAAGCCAGTGTGGCCAACCTCCGCGGCGGCTCCGGCTTTGTCCCAGGCCGTTCCCGGTCCCCCACGGTGCCAGCCGAGGCAGAAGAAGCCTCAGCGTGGCTGGTCCGCGCAGGCAGACCCTGCTGCTGCCAAGTGGGCCAGCCGGCCCCGTTCCCCGGGGAAGCCGCTGTGCCTGCGGCGGGGGCGGGTGCGGGTGCCCCGGGGAGGCGGGTGCCCCGGGGAGGCGGGTGGCCCGGGGACATGGCTGCCCCGAGCCGGCAGCGCTCACGGTGACAGCGGCTCCTGGGCATGCAGGTCGCGTGCGGATCGAGGAAGGCGCCTCGTTGCGCATCGACCTCCTGCGCGCCGAGGACCAAGGCTGGTACGAGTGCCGCGTGCTCTTCCTCGACCGGCACAGCACCGACGCCGACTTCCAGAACGGCACCTGGATCCACCTCACCGTCAACGGTACCAGTTGATCCCACCCTTGGTGGCTGCTCTGCCCAGCACCAGCCGAGATCTCTCAGGGCTGGGACTGAATCTGCTGCTCTTCCAAAACCCAGTTGAGCCAGACCTGAGGGTGAGGGTCTGGACTTGTTTTTACAGCACCCCCCACCTTCCTGGAGATCCCCCCTGCATTCGTGGAGGTGCGGGACCGGGACACGCTGAGCCTTACCTGCACGGCTGTTGGCAACCCCCAGCCTGTTGTCACCTGGAAGAGGAGCGACCTGACTGTCCAGAGTGGGGACACAGTGCAGGTGAGGACAGCAGACCACCAGCTACCCTCCCCCTGATATGTCCCCCAGCTCGGCCAGGGCCTTGTGAGGCAGCCAGGAGTGCAGAGCAATGCAGCTCTGCTTGGCAGGGGAGTGGGCGCCTGTTCCCACCATGGTGGCACCCATCTCCTGCCACTGGCCCTGCCCAAAGTGCCATGTTCCTGAGAGTGTCCCATCTCTCGGTGGCCGTGCTGTGTGCCCGGTGCCATTGCAGGTGAGGAACGGGACGCTGAGCATTGCCGTCGTGGAGCGTGCCAGCGCGGGCACCTACACGTGCCATGCTTCCAGCAAGGAGGGCACCATCACCCACACCACTCGTGTGCTTGTGCAGGGTAAGAGCAGGTGCTCTCCCAGTCCCAGCCATGTGGGCCACCCCACTGGGTGCTGCCACAGGGCATGGAGGGAGCCACGTCATGGGAGTTAGTTTTGGGGCAGGCACAAGTATGACGGGCTTTGGGAGCAGCTGGGGCCATCTCCTGTCCCCAGCCCTGAACATCCCCTCTGCCCCACACTGCAGGACCACCTGTCATCGTGGTGCCACCCCAGAACGTCACTGTCAATGTCTCCCAAGATGCCTTTTTGGCGTGCCAGGCTGAGGCGTACCCGGGAAACCTCACCTACACCTGGTTCCAGGGCAGCAGCAATGTCTTTCACCTCAGGTACCACAGGGATGGGGATGGCACCGAGGCTGCTGCTACGGCCAGCACGCTGCCGTAGCACCGTGAAGCCTGGATCTGAGCGTGATGGGCTGGCTGGGTGCGTGGCAGGCAGGTTCACTCCTCCTGGGATGCTGGAGATGGTCCCAGCCGCATCGCTCACTGCTGCCCACCCCTTCTCTTGCAGCCACCTCCAGGCTCGGGTCCGCGTCCTGGTGGATGGGAGTCTCCTGCTCCAGCGAACGACCCCAGACGATGCCGGCAAATACACCTGCATGCCCAGCAACGGGCTGTGGAAGCCACCGTCTGCCTCGGCCTTTGTCACAGTGCTGTGTAAGAG
The DNA here is from genome assembly GCF_009769465.1 of Tauraco erythrolophus. NCBI lineage: Eukaryota > Metazoa > Chordata > Aves > Musophagiformes > Musophagidae > Tauraco > Tauraco erythrolophus. The sequence goes on along the minus strand of NC_141467.1, from coordinate 25,910,391 downwards.
CCCTGCAGCCCCTCGCGAGCCTGGGCCACGCTGTCACCAGCTCCACTCTCAGAAAATCCCTGCTGGGCCAGCCTGGGGGGGTCCCTGCAGGCTGCGGTAGGAAGGGGATGCCTTTTCAGCTGCCGTGGGGACCCCAGCCCCCTGCTGCCCTCACGCAGGCCCCAGCACCCTATTTGTCCCTGCAGATCCGGCGCAGGTGACCACCATGCCCCCAGAGACCCCCCTGCCCAAGGGGATGCAGGGCGTGATCCGCTGCCCCACCAGGGCCAACCCCCCTCTGCTCTCCGTCAGCTGGACAAAGGATGGGCGCCCGCTGGAGCTGGACAAGGTACCACTGCTTGCGCCCTCCCCTGCACTCCCATCCCGCAAGCCCCTCACCCTGACCCCGTGCTCCCTTTCGCAGCTCCCGGGCTGGTCCATGAGACCAGATGGCTCCATCATCATTGCAACGGGGAACGACGATGCGCTGGGAGCGTACACCTGTACCCCGTACAACAGCTATGGTACCGCTGGCAAGTCCCAGCCCACGCGTGTCCTGCTGAAGGTGAGACTGGGCGGGTGGGCACACTGCCTGAGCCCCTCATCCCAGCTGCTCCCGTCCCGCTGTGCCCAGCAGCGCAGGCGCACTGCGTGCCCACCAGCCTGCCCTGCCGTGGGTCCGTGCCTCATCTCGCCTGCCGCCAAGCTCCGCACCATGTGTGCCTGTCTTCCAGGACCCCCCCGCCTTCACGGTGCGCCCCAAGGAGGAATACTTCCAGGAGGTGGGCCGGGAGCTGGTGATCCCCTGTGCTGCCCATGGGGATCCCCCCCCAACTGTCACTTGGCTGAAGGTAGGAGCTGCCACTCTGGGGAACCAGCCAGGCCCCCCTGGGAGGTGGACACTGCTTTTGACCTCTGGGGCATCGCTCTAGGGCTGTCCCCATGGCCCTGCAGGTGCCACCTGGTTCCTGCGGGAAGAAGGGGCTCAGGGCACTTCACTTGTGTTGCCCTCTAAGAAACCAGGGCAGAACCCTGCTCCTCAATTCCTAAACCAGTCTTTGGGTGGTGGATCACGTTGGCTATCCCAGGCCAGGGTGGGGTGGGTGGTTGCCCACTGTCAGTGTGTCTGTGCCGTGCCGTGCAGGTGGGCAGCGTGGGGAAGATCGGCGCCCAGGTGGATGGGAATGGCAGCCTCATCTTCCGCCCGCTTGTGAAGGAGCAGCACGGAGTCTGGGAGTGCACAGCCACCAACCAGGTGGCCAGTGTCAGCACAGCCACCTCAGTCCACGTGCTGGGTGAGTCCCTGGTGGACAGATGCCATGAGTGCTGGGCTGCCCTGTGCTGGAAGGGATGGAAATGCTGTTGCCCGAGCTGCCCAGGCTGATAGGGCTTCTCTCTGCTTCCCCCACCAGGTACCAGTCCTCACGCTGTCACCAACGTCTCTGTGCTCCCGCTACTGCTGGCAGCCAACGTCTCCTGGGAGCCGGGGTTTGATGGGGGTTATTTCCAGAGATTCAGCGTGTGGTACACACCACTGTGAGTCCCCGCAGGCAGGGTCTGATGCCCCCACCCCCTTCAGCCCACCTGGGGCTCTTAGCTCTGGGCTCACGGGTCCCACGTCTCAGGGTGAAGCATCCGCCTCGGGCCCATCATGACTGGGTGTCACTCCCGGTGCCGGTGGGGGCTCAGCACCTCTTGGTGGAGAATCTGCAGCCAGACATGAGTTACCAGTTCAGCGTCCTGGCCCAGAACAAGCTGGGCAGCGGCCCCTTCAGCCAGATCGTCACCTCCGTGCCCAGGGGTAAGAGAGGGGCCCTGTGCTTCCCAAAGCAGTCCCTGTCCCCCCCCCCAGCCCTCAAGCACACGGGAGGCTCCTGTTTCTGCCCTGCTGTCCCCCCACATGAGGTCTCACACCAGTATCCCCTTTTCCTCAGGTTTCCCAGTGACCACAGTGCCTCCAGAGCCGCCGGCCATGACCATGCGCGTCTTCCTGTCCCCGCCGCAGGCTCTGACTGCCAACGAGACGGCGCGTGGGGTCCTGCTGCAGTGGGAGCCCCCGGCTCAGTTCTCGGTGGCGCTGAGCGGCTACGCGTTGGAGCTGCGGCAGGACAAGGGCGGTTGGGAGGTGCTGGACCGCTCCATACCCAGCACGAAGACCCAGGTCCTGGTGCCAGGACTCATCAAGGTGGGAATCTCACCAGGTGCTCCCTGGCAGCGGGGCAGCTCCGGGGGGATGCAGCAAGGGAGGGGCTCAGATCTCCTGCATCGCTGCTACCCAGAGCTGGGGCATCTGGCGACACTGCCAGAGCCGCTCGGCTCTGCAGCTGTGCGGGCTGAGGCTTGGTGGGCCACTGTGCCAACGAGGCTAATGGCCTTCTGCTCCCCCAGGACGCCTTCTACGAGTTCCGACTGGTGGCCTTTGCTGGCAGCTACATCAGTGACCCCAGCAACACAGTCAACGTCTCCACGGCAGGTGAGGCCTGGGCTGCTGCCCACTTGCTCTTCCTGCCCTGGGACACAAACCAGAGGTGTAAAGCGCCCAGCATGGTCTAGGACCTTCCCAAACAGAAACCCCTTCCCACTGCTCCCACCCCCAAGTGTCCCTGCTGCTAGACCAGGGTACGCAGTGCCCAGAGCAGGATCCCCAAAGCTGACGTTGTGGAACACCCACCTCCATGAGCAGATCTGCCATGACTTCAGTCCTGTGCACCAGGTAGCAGGAGGGCTCTGTGCAGAGCATCTCTGCTCCCGGAGCCTGGCACGGTGGAGGGCACAGGTCTGCCCAAAGACAGAGCAGCCGTGAGGGGCGAGTCAATCAAGGCTTTGCTATTTATCCCTGTGGTGCTGGTGACGTGAGGGAGGCTGTCCCTGCTGTACCTGTGGGTAACCGAGCGTCTGATGGTGTCTCCTGTCTGGCCCAGGCATGGAGGTGTATCCCTCTCGCACCCAGCTGCCGGAGCTTCTGCCTCAGCCAGTGCTGGCCGGGGTCATTGGGGGGATCTGCTTCCTCAGCGTGGCCGTCATCTTCAGCACCATGGCTGCCTGCATCATGAACCGCCGGCGTGCCGCACGCATCCAGAAGCGCAGGCAAGGTAGGTGCTGGCCGGCCGGGTGCAGGCGCCTGGATCCTGGGATCCCAAAGAGCTCGAAGCACTGTGTGCAGGGCAGCAGGAGCGGTGCCCAGGGAGGGGACAGCCCAGCCCAGAGCTGGGGGGCTCACCAGGGGTGGCAGTAGGGCTGAGCGGGTGCCGCTGTCCCCTCATCATCACTTTGCATTGCTCGCCGTGTGATCCCCTTGTGTTCTCATGACCTTCCAGATCCACCACTCGTCTTCTCCCCCAGCAAGAAGCTTCCACCTCCACAGTAAGTCGTGCTGTGCCACGCTCCCTCCCCATCCCGCTCCCTCCCTGTCTCGCTGCGCTCCCCATCATTCACTCACTGCTGGCAGGGGGCAGAAAGACTCACCACTGGCTGAGGGGTGGCACAGAGGGGCCGTTAGGAGTGGGGTGCTGGAGTCAGGGCGTGCCATGGGGTAGGGCTCCCCCAGGGTGCTCCCTCCAGGGAGTTTTGGCTGAAGGAAGGATCAGAAACTGCAGGAGCAGCTCTGTCCAGCCCGCAGCAGTGGTGCAGGGTCACGGTACATGCTGCCGGATGCCCGGCCCAAGCTCTGCCGGCACAGGGCGCAGCCGGCCGAGCCCGGAGCCAGGACGGGGGTGCTGCAGCGGCTCCCTTCTTCCTTACAGCAATTCTCATGGCTCTCGTAGCCCAGACAGCACCGTGAAGCTGAAGCTGCAGCCGTCTCCCTACCGGAGCCTGCGCCGGACGCTGCTGTGGGGTGAGAAGGCTGGCACCAGTCTGGGTCTCAGCATTGCCGGGGCCGGCTCCCGGTACGCTGTATATGAAAGCCATGTCGGGGAGCACGTGCCCCTGGAGCGGATCTGCCGTGGCCCCGACGGGCGCTTCGTGGTGGAGACTGACACGCAGCTGCAGGAGCAGGAGCCAGAGCTGTACCCTCAGCGGGACTCCCCAGGGCCACAGCCCGAGCCCTACCTCCAGCTGCCCGCAGCACAGGAGGAGGAAGAGCCTGTCTGGCGCAAGGGGGTCTCCCTGCGCCCCCGGTCCGCGGGGCAAACCCGCCGGGGAGCCCGGGCTGCCAGCTACCGCCAGGGCCGCTACTTCGGCTACGGCAGCAGCAGCCCCGTGGATGAGGCTGCGGCGTTGTGCATCATCAACATCAGCCCCGTGGCCTCTGCCGCAACTCTGCCTTACGGTGCCGTGGAGGAGCTGCGCGACAGCCCCAGCAGCGCCGGACCCTGCCAGAGCACTGCCAGCGCCCTGTGGGACTCGCTGCCCCTCCAGGGCCCCCCCCAGCCACCTCTTGGTCCCCCAGCCTCCCCCAGCCCCAGCCTTGGGTGCAGCCAGCAGCCCGCCGGGCCCCCGGCCCCGAGTGGGATCCTCCAGTACCTGAGCCTGCCCTTCTTCAAGGAGATGTGTGTCGACGGTGACTGGCCCCCCCCAGAAGAGCCAGCAGAACCCAGCCATGCCGGTGGCCAGCCGGAGCCCACCGACAGCCCCCCGCCTGGCCCATCGGGGACTGAGGGCTCCCCGCAGCACACGGGATGGACGCTGTGCCCAGACTGCATTGATACATGTGCCAACACCACCTCCCCGCTAGCCACCACCTTCCTCAAGCCCCCCAGGCTGCCAGTGGGTCCTGCCAAGGCTTCACTGCCTGGCACTGCAGCCTGGTCCAGCTCCCCCAGCCCTGGGGCCAGCCTGCAGCCCCCCACCCAGCCGGCTCACCGCCTCCCCACCAGTGGCAGCAGGACTGAGGCCGTGCACTCGGCTGGTGCTGCGGAGCCCATCTGGGCGCCAGGCAGGCCCCCGGATCCTGTGCCCCTGGAGAAGCTGCCACGGGGCAGTTTGACCAGCCAAAGCAGTGGCCGGGGCAGTGCCTCCTTCCTGCGGCCCCCCTCGCTGGTGCTGTCCATGAGGGGCAACTACCTGGGCACCCCCCTTGAGGACGGGAGCAGCTGGCACAGTGGAGGCTCAGCAGCAGAGGAGAGCAGAGTGAGGACGGATCCAGCCCTTGGCAGCACCGGAAAGAGGTGAGTGGTGGGCAGGATGCAGGCAACAAGCCAGTTCATGCCAGGGCAACTCTCAGCCTGTCCTGTGGAGCCACTCCACTGGCTCCCAGCCCCTATGGCAACCCTGCCACTGCTCACTGGGGCACCTCCCCTATGGCATCCCCACTTTCGCTGCCCCTGGAGACCACCCCAGCTCTCCCGCAGCATCCCTGCGTGCCCTCCCACCCACTGCCTGCTTCCCGTGTGTCCCCACATCCCTCGGGGTGCCTGTGTGGGGACTGTCCCGACGCCTGTCCCTGCAGGAGGAACACCTCCGTGGACGAGAACTACGAGTGGGACGCGGAGTTTGCGCTGGAGTCGGACATCCTCGAGGCGCTGCAGCTCTACCGCAGCGGGGACCCGGCACGGCCCGTCTCCACCATCGCCCTGCGCGACCTGGAGCGGCAGAGTGAGTGCGGCACCCCCGGACCCCGCGGCACCCCCGGACCCCCCGACCCTCCCGGCCCGTCCCCCACCCTGCCCAGGGCGAGGTGATGGGGAAGGGGGTGGCGGGGCCCTCTGGCACCCGCACTCCCGGGGGTGGCCCCGCGGGCGGGTGACGCAGCCGGGCCGGACGGTGCGTATCTCCCCGCAGAGCCCGGCGGCGGCTCCTCCCCCGTGAGCTCGGTGTCGGCGGAGGCGTTGGCGGCGGCGGGCAGTCCCCGGGAGCGCGGCGCGGCGCGGCGCCAGGAGCCGGCGGCGTCTCGACGCCGCAGGGAGGCGGCCCGGCAGCGGCTCGGCCCCCGCGGGGGCTGCGCCGAGCGCTTCGAGCTGGCCACGCTGCTCTAGGGACCCCCGGGCCCCCCCCGAGCCGGGGGGAAGGATGTTGGGGCGGAATAAAGAGGCGCGAGAGCAGCACCGGCTCGTGTGCGGCAGCGGGACGGTGCCCACCGCCCGCCCTGCCCCGGGGCACCCACCATCCCCTGCCCCAGGGCACCCAGGGCCCTGCCACTCCCCCCCGCTCCCCGCCATGGTGCTCCCCGCACCCCTGCGGGCCCCGTCACCTCCCCCTCCCCTTTCCCCCATCATCTCCCCGCCTCTCCCTGTGTCCCAGCTCCTAATCCCGCTGCATCCCCCCCCCACCCCATCGTCCCAGCCCCGCGATCTGCGGCCGCCCCCGCTCCCGGTGTCCCCCCGCAGGGTCTCACCCGCCCGGCGCCCCCCGCCCCCGGGGCGGGGTCTGGCGGCGGCTCCGCGCGGGGCGGGGCCTGCGCGCGACGTTCCCTTATATGGCCATGCCGCGGGAGCGCGTCACGGGGCGGGGCCCAGAGCGCACTACGTCACCCCCGCCCCGGGGTGTTCCGGGGGTCGCCCCGAGCCCCCCCGCGGCCCTGCCCGGGTGCCACCCCCTCTGCCCGCCCCCCCGCGCTCTCGTGCCAGGCCCTGTCCCGCTGCCCGTGTCGCGCGTCCCTCCGTTCTGCCCTCCCGGGTCACCCCCGGTTCTGCCCTCCCAGACCCGTCTCGTGTCACATCGCGCCCCCCGGTCTGACTTTGTGTCCCCCTCATCCTGCCCGGGGTCCTCCCGTGTCCCCCACATCATCCCCCTCTCTGTCCCCCAGGTCCTCCCCCGTGTTCCCCAGGGCTCCTGCCTGTGTGCCCCCCACATCATCCCCAGCTGCATCCCCCGAGCATCGTGCCCTCCCCTCAGTAGCACCCCCAGCCCTGTGCCACCTGGGCCCTGTGCCCTGCAGCTCCAGCCCCCTTATCGCCTCCTCACTGTCCCTGGGGGTCCTGTCCCCAAATCGCCCTCTGTTACCCCCTGCCTCCCCTAGCCAAGTCCTTCCAGGATCAGGTCACTGTTTTCCTGATCGCTGTGTCACCCCCATGGGACCTGCTCTCTGTGTCATCCTGGCTCCCCCCTCCACCATGGGGCCCGCTTCCCGTAAATCTGCTCCCCCAGGTCCTGCCACTGCCACCCTGATCCTGTCACCCCTAACGCTACCGCTGTTCCCACACCTTCATGTCATGTCCTGATGTTCTCCCCCTGTCCCATGGGGGTCTCTAGTTCCCTATGTCATGTGCCACCCCCTGCCCTGCTTCCCTCGTCCACATATCCGTCAGCCATGCACCCGTGTCACCAAAGTCATGGGAAACCTCACGGGAAATCCCCGGGGGACACCCGCAATCTGGGGTGGGGTACAGGGAACAACATACAACCCACCACGTGGCACCTATGGATGCAGGAAGGGGACTGGCCACTGGCGGGGGGGACACTCCAAGGCTGGTCCCCACCACAACTGAGCTCCGGAGGACAGTAGCACCTCGGGCTGGCTCAGGAGGGTGAGTGCTGAGCCCAGGACAGATTTTGGGTGCTGAGGGGTGGGTGGGGTCGTGGGGACACTGTTCCAGAGGCAGCCGGTGGTGTCGGGCCAAAGTTTTGTTTGTTGTTTTGGTCGTGCTTCCCATGGAGACGGGACTTGTGCAAGCGCCATCGTCCCTCCCTGTGCTGCCGGGGACACCACAGTGCTGGCAATGTCGTGTCCCTGCAGGGCCTGCAGCCCCCCCCGGCTGTCCCCTTCCACCATGGCCAGGCCCTGGTGGTACCCACCACATCCCCTTCTACTGTGGTGACTGTGTCCGCTGCTACCACAGCTGGGCCCTGTCCCCATCACAGCCTTGTCCCCCACTGCCACCGTGCCGAGCTCTGTCTCCACCACGGTCACCGCAGCTCCCATATCCCCCTGCCACCACAGCCACTCTGTGCCCACCAACACCCTGATGTCCCTGAACAGTATGGCCAGGCTCGCCCTGCCGCAGCCCCTCTGTCCTCACCTCGGCCACCACAGCCACCCTGTCCCCACCAAAACCCCACTGTCCCCCTGCCACCACAGCTGCCGTGTCCCCAGCGCAGCCCCTCTCTGTCCCCCTGCCACCACGGCGTCCCCCGTCCACCACTGCCACCACGACCCCGGCCCCCTGCCCGCCCCGGCCCGGAGCCCTCTCCCGGCGGGACCGCCGGGCGGGGCGGGGCGGGGCGGGGCTGCCAGGGCGCGGTGGCGGCGCGGCCCCGGGAGCGGGCGGTACCGGGCCGCCCCCGGCCGCGCTGACATCAGCCGTGAAAAGGGCGCGGGCGGCGGCATCCGCCACTGCCGCACCGGGACCGCGGGATCGGCGCCGCAGGTAGGGAGGGGCGCAGGCACAGGGCGGCAGGTGGGGACAGGGACCCGGGATCGGGATGGGGACCGCGATGAGGATGGGGACCGGGACGAGAGCGGCCACTCCGCCTCAAAATGGCCGGGGCCGTGCTGCCCCGGGGGCCCGAAGCGGGACCGGTCCCTCGGGCTGCCCCCCGCCCCGCCCCGCCCCGTCCCGCTGGGGCTAACGGCTGCGGGCAGGGCCGGGAGCCGCGACCGCGGAGCCGCCGGGACACGCGGCCGCGCCCGGGAAGCGGGACCCGGGTGCAGCTTCCGGCCGCGCCGCTCCGGGAGCCCCGAGGGCGCGTCTGTCCCGCGGCCGCTGTCCCTCGGAGGCGGCTCGGCGGATCCGGTGCTGGGACTGCCTCGTCCGAGCCCCGGTCCCCTCCCCGCTGGGCCCCGGGTGGCCGTGTCCCTGGCGGGCTGGGTCCGGTCCCCACCCCGGTGCCACCCCGGTGCCACCCCGGTGCCTGTGAGGTCCCCAGGGTGGCCCTGTCCTCTGTCTGGTCACCTCCCCGCTGACCCTGGGCTGGCTATGAGGTCCCCAGGGCAGCCGTGTCCCAGCCGGGGGTCTCTGGGGGCGCCAGGGTGGCTGCGCCCTGGGTGTGATCCCTTCTTCGCTGCCTCTGGAGTGTCTCCGTGGTCCCCAGGGCAGCTTTGTGCTGGCTGGGGTCCCCTCCCTGCTGGCACTGGGGGGGTCTGTGGGGTCCCCAGGGTGGCCTTGTCCTAGCTGGGCTGGGTATAGTTCTCTCCCTGCTGGCCCTACAAGACCTATGAGGTCCCCAGGGTATTTCTGGGGACACCCGGGTGGCTGCATCCTAGCTGGGATCCCCTTCCCACCGCCCCTAGGATGCCTGGAGGGTCCCCAAGTTGACCATGTTCCAGCCATCCTGGGCATGGTCCCCTCCCCACTGCCCCCAAGGCTGCTGTGGAGTCACCGGGGTGACGGTGCCCCGGCCGGGCTGGGTGCAGCCCCCTCCCGTGGCGCCCACGGAGTCCCCAGCGCGGCAGTGGCGCAGCTGGGCTGGCTCTGGTCCTCCCCTCCCGTCTGGGCAAGCCCCAGCTGTGTCGGGAAATCAGCCGCGTCTGCACCAAGTTCAGCTCCTCTTTGTTTCCCAACTGGCTTGGCCCCTGGCCGGCCGCTCCCGGGAAGCCGGCTCCTTCCCTGTGGCGGCTGCCCGCGCCCCAGCCCTCACCCCGGGGAGCCCCGCGGTGGCCAATGGCTTTGGGGGGACGCTCGACTGGCGCGGGGCGGTCTGCGGTTGCAGGTTGGCCGCAGTGCTGAGGCTTCACGGGGCTGCCCTGGGTTGGGGTTGATTTTCCTCCTGAGCCGGGGTGGCACGTCCCCGGCTGCTCCTGGTGACGGGAGCCCCGAGCCCCAAGCGAGGCGTGTGGCTGGGCCCAGCTGTGCCCCAGACTGAGCCTGGTCCCCCCAGGTGTGGGCTGGGCTGCCCCAGGCCGGCAGCTGCCACATGTCCCCAGCTGGCACAGGCACTGGAGCTGGCAGGGACACCTGCGCCCCTGGGGGAGCAGTACACGCTCCTCCTTCTGCATGCCAGGGTACCCCAAACACTAGGGGTGCAGGAGGCAATGCACAGCCTGGGCAGCCCCACATGCCCACCGTGTCACTTGTTGGGCAGAGGGGGTGTCCTGGGAGCAGCCTAACCCACGACAGGGGTCCAGACCACCCCAGGGCCTGGAGTACCCTGGGCGCATGGGCAACACTACATGGTGGCACTGGCTCCGGTGGCACCTTGGCAAGGGCAGTGCCTGGCCATGGGGCCCACAGGTCCAGGGTGGGGGCACCACTGCCGGCAGCCCCAGGTCCTGTGCTCCCGAACCAGACCCGGATCTGGCACCCGGCCCGAGCAAACGGGTGAGATTTGCAAACAAGCTGTGACCGGCAGCGAGTGCCAGCCAAGTCCACATGCGCTTGGTGGGGCCAAGCCACGGGGACAGGGATGCTCGGGGCGGGGTGTCTGGCCCCGGCACTGAGGGGCCGTGGTGCTGCCCAGCCTGCCCAGGGCCAAATTGCCCCATTGCCCTCAGGTGGGCATGGACCCAGTGCCCACTCCTGGCTGGGTGGGCAGGAAGCGGGCAGGGCAGGGCAGAGCCCAGGCAGCGCCTGGCACAGGCGATAAGGCTCCGTGCCGGATGTCCAGGCAGTCTGGCTGGGCAGGATGGGGCTTTGCCACACTGCTGGGGAGCAGATACTGTGCCCGCTGTCACCCACTGTCCCCGAGGGGCTCCACCGTGCCTTGGGCCTGGGGCCATGTCTGTCCCATGCCAGATGCCCTGGTGCCACCAGAGCTGCTGATGGGGGTCCGATCTCTGCAGACGCCCTCGCCGTCAGCATGGCAAACCGGGGACCGTCGTATGGCCTCAGCCGGGAGGTGCAGCAGAAGATCGACCGGCAGTACGACCCGGAGCTGGAGCAGATCCTGGTGCGGTGGATCCTGGCGCAGTGCGGTGGGGATGTCCCGCAGCCGGCGCCCGGCAGGGATGGCTTCCAGCAGTGGCTGAAGGATGGCACCGTGAGTACTCCCGGGGCTGGCCGGGGCCGGGGGCCACCATACTGCTCCGCCTGACCCCTGGCTCCCTCCTGCCCAGGTGCTGTGTCAGCTCATCAACAGCCTGCACCCGCGGGGCCAGGGGCCGGTGGCCAAGATCCAGGCATCCACCATGGCCTTCAAGCAGATGGAGCAGATCTCGCAGTTCCTGCAGGCGGCCGAGCGCTACGGCATCGCCGCCACCGACATCTTCCAGACTGTTGACCTCTGGGAAGGTGAGCGGCAGGGTGGGCATGGGGGACGGGGCTGGGGGTGGACGGGGACGGGGCTGAGCCTGCCTGGGGCCTTGCAGGGAAGAACATGGCGTGTGTGCAGAGGACCCTGATGAACCTGGGCAGCCTGGCCGTGGCCAAGGGCGACGGGCTCTTCAAGGGAGACCCCAACTGGTTCCCCAAGTAGGTGGTGGGTGCCGGGGGGTGGTGCCGGGCTGTGGGGTCCCGCGGGGACGCTGACGCCTGCCATGCCCGCAGGAAGTCGCAGGAGAACCGGCGCGTCTTCTCCGAGGACAAGCTGAAGGAGGGCCAGAGCGTCATCGGGCTGCAGATGGGCACCAACCGGGGCGCCTCGCAGGCTGGCATGACAGGCTATGGCATGCCTCGCCAGATCCTCTGAGCGCCCCCAGTGGCCCTCAGCGGCCCCTGGCACGGTCCCCTCTAGGCCTTGCCTGCGAGGGGCCCCCCAGGGCCAGCCCCCCCAAACTGCCTTAACTCCACCCCCACGGACCAGCCGGGTGCCCACCAGCCTGGGTGCCCACCCCCCTGCCAGTATTTCCAGGACCAAAGTCTTTTTTTATTATTATTATTTTGCTGGGCATGGGTGGGGGCAAGGGGCTGCCGTGCTGCCCTCCCCACTGCTGTGCCCACACCCCCCAGTGCCTTGGGGGCCACGGCGCTCCTCCACCCCCACCGCTGTGCTGGGGGGTGCCCGCCCCATGCCCCAATAAATGGCTACTCTTCTTTCCAGGCCTGGACAGTGCTGATGGGGGGCCTGGGCTGGGGGGCGCGGGGGGGGCTCCTGCCAGGGCACGAGGCCCCCGGGAGAATGGAGATGCCAGGGTGGAGGGAAGCGGGGGGGGCACCCTGGTGTGGGGCTGCGAGAGCCCGACTGCCTCGCCCGGCGGCGTGGTGGCACCGTGCCATGCGGAGGGGCGGGGCGGTGGTCACGGGGCGGGGCGGTGGCGGGAGGGCGGGGCCGTGCGGGGGGACCCGGCGCGGGCGGGACGGGAGCGCGCGCGTCGGTGGTGCGCGGTGAGCGCGGCCGCGTGCCTGTGCGCGCCCCCCCCCGCGCGCACGCGGGTGGGGCCCCGGCCGCGAGCGCGCACGGATGGCGCGTGCGACCGGTAGGAATGCGCGCGCGCGCGCGCGCGGGGCGTGCCCGCCCCGCCCCGCCCCGCCCCGCCCGCGCGCCAGGGAACGCCCCGCCCGCGCGGCGGTTGCCGAGGTAACGGGGGGGGCGTCGCTACGGTGACGGTTGGCGGCCGCCGAGCGGGGCGGGATGGTGAGCGCGGCCTCTCCCGGTGCACCGGGCCCGGCCCCTGCAGCCCCCAGCCGCGCCCCCAGCCGGTACCGGAGGAGGGCCCCGAGCACCGCGGTGGATGAGACGCTGTTCGGGGAGAGCAGGGTAAGGGAGCCGCGGTACCGGGGCCACCACCGGCTGCCAGACCCCCGGCACCGGGCAGGCCTGGGGAGGGTTGGGATGGCGAGGGGCTCACCGGCCCAGAGCCGGCCCCATCCCGCCCAGGGCACAGTGGTGCTGGGGTTCTGCCCAGCGCTCCCCAGCCCCGGCTCAGGCGCCCTCCAGGCAGGGAGCTCCCGGTGCCGCAGCCCCCGCACCTCTTCTGCTGGCCCTCGTCCCGCCCTGCTCGCACCCGCTGGGGTGAGGGGCGCTGCCGCCCCCTTCGCCAGCCCTCCCTGGGCACCGCCACCCCTGCGCTCTCAATTCCTTGTCCCACTGTGGGAGCCCAACGTTCAGTTTCTTCAAGGAGGATGCAAAATCCATCCCACCTCCCGGAGCAAGCCAAGGCTCTGAGTGCCTCTGTTCTCTGTGACACCACACTTCCACTTTTCACAGAGTAATTAGTTAATTATTGAGACAAAGCAGGCTCAGGAATTGAGACACCCTGGTAGAGGAGCCAGCGTTACAGGGCCTATACGTTAGGCAGCAGTTGTTTTATGTGGGACGTAGAGAGAGTCCTTGGAGCAGGCACTGGAAGCTTCCAGAGCAGCTCGTTGCCAACATATTTAGACTTTCATCAGGGAGCTACGAAATCAGTCCCCTTGGAGACGAGGCAGAATTGCAGCAGGTCTCTGACCTCCTGGCCGGATGCCCTGGCCATTGAGAGAGGAGATAAACAGAGAGCAACAACTCTTTCCTCTCCGGTCTCGCACGGAAAAGACTCGCTTCCTCCGCACTCGTCCCTCGGCTGTCCCCAGCTCCTGCAGGGGAACCCGGGGCAGAGCTGCAGCCACTGTCACAGAGAGGGACGATGGCATTTTCCAGACAAGGGCGATGTTTTGGATGTCCTTCCCCCACCTCCTTTATTGACTCTCTCAGGTGCTGTCCCGTGGCAGGTTGTGTTTATGGCTGCAGCCGTTGGCTCTCCCCACCCTCCGTGTCACCTGACATAGATCGGGGTACAAGGGCCAGGCTGGATGCCAGCGGAGTTTGGCCCATCTCGTGCTCATCATCTCTTTGGCTGATAAAACACGTGATAAAACGCTGGGGGTACCTCTGCCGGGGCCGCGGCGGGCAGCCAGCTGCCATGAGGGGACCACGCTGCGCTCGAGGCGCTCGTCCCTCCCCGGGGGGGGGTGTTTGTGGCTGTAATTTCCTCTCCTGGGTCTTATCTCTTGAAACAAATCTGTCTGAAGATACTTGCCAAAACCTTTTGGCTTTTCAGAGGAGAGGAAGGAAGCGCGTAATGAAGATTACCTCCGTTCCCAAACGGAGGCCGTGCGGACAGTTTGCCTCGTGGGGCAGGAGGCTGGGAGCGCTCCCGGCGAGGAACCTGCTCCGAGGCTGCCGGTCCGTGTGCCTCGGACGCCCTGCGAGCGGAGGAGCCCTGGGCAGGTTTATGATCTGTTATCTCAGAGGCCTTCAAGGCAGTTAGATAAAAATGTCGTAATGCTTATATGGGTGTTAATTGGGTTCCTTGAGCTTAATCCCGGTCTAGTCCAAGGAGTTCTCCTGGCTTTGGGGACAACGTGCGAGCTGGCTGCAGCGAATAACACTGTAATCTGTTTGCACGGGTGTTTCAGAGCCAAACCCTTTAGTTCAACAGCTCGCACCTGAGGCCTGTGGTGACTGGGAAGCTGCTCCAGAACCTACTGTGCTGGGCTGCAGGAGAGCTTGTGGTTCGGGGTAATCAGACCTGTAAAATGGAAATATTGCAAATCTGTAAAATGGAAATATTGCGGGCAGCAAGTTCCCAGGGAGCTGCTCAGCACCCGGCTGGCAGTAGGATTGTTCCAGCAGTCGCTTGGGACTTTAAAGCTGAACGAGTAGATACCAGTACAAGGGAAAACACCCGTCTGCGTGTGTGTCAGAGCAGCTCTCACGGCTCCCTGGCCCGTGTGGGGATTCACTGGGACGCCCACGCCGTGGCTGGGCTCAGGGAAGCGGCCCCGGGCTTGAGAAGCCAAACCTGCCCCGCCGGGCTCGGGTCTCCTGGCCGGGGACCGTCCCGCTCGGCTGCTGGAGGTTGGCTCCGCAGACCAGTGCCCGCTCCGAAACGCTCCTTCCCGTGGGACTGTCAGCGCACCCGGCGGCCGTCACCGTCGGGGGGGACACGACGCCCGCTCCTGCCAAGCGGAGACCCTGCAGCCTGAGCGGAGGGTCCCGTACGGCGGCCCCACGAGTGTTCGGAACATCCCTCGGCAGCTCCCACCCCTCCAGCGGCACCCAGCGCCCGCCCTGCCCCGGGGGTGCGGAGCGGGGCCCCCCCGCCGCCGGGACGCTTCACTAGATGGCAGCCTCGGCTCGAGCACCGGCCCCGGCCCGGGCCCGGGCGCCACCAGGAGGACTGGGAGGGCTGGATTCTACCCAGTGCCGTCTGCCAGACCTCGAGCGGCCCTCGCTCTCCCCTCCCCAGGCCCCTCCGGCGAGTTTGGGACAGTCTGGGTTGTTTTTTCCTGAGTCCATGGGGGCTTTGCAGGACAGAGGCGCTGGTGGCCGTGGGTGAGCCGGGCAGGGGCACCTGCCGTCGGCTCGAGGTGACCAAGGTGATGCTTGAGCATTTGTGAGGTCTTACCCTGGACCGGCAGCAATCAGCTCATGATTTACTTCGGATCCGGGTGAGAGACTGGTGCCCAGATTTTCACAGCAGTGCTGCAGGGGTATTTTTCGTTCTCCCCATGTCCTCATCAGGCCTTCGGAGCTGGGGCTGGTGAGGCAAAAACACTTCCTGTGCCCAGACTTCACTGGTCTTGGTGGTGCAAGAGGGTGTTTGTCAGAAAGTATCCCAAGCTCACGGGAACCTGCAACCTCTTGTGCCCAGAGCACCTCTGTGCCCAGGAGTCAGGGCAGAGAGCTGGGCACAAGACGGTAGCAGGAATGCTGTAGGAAACACGGTCCTTTCTTGCAGAGCCTGCAGCAACCGCACTCTGGCAGCCCCATCGTAACCCTTCGGGATGTGCAGTCTGCCCCGAAAGCGTCACCTGCTGATGGGCACAAGCCCGAGACCATCCATCTCATCACCAAGGACTTTATCCGTGACCTCGTGTAAGTCTGTGCCCAAGTGGCAGCTCCAAGGAGCTTTTGGAGCCCTGCCTGTCTGTCACAGCACTGCTTCGGCGCACAGAGCTTGTCCCGCTGTTTGCCGGGACATCTCGGAGGGGAAGGGATGGGCAGCAGTGCTCCAGTGCACCTGGCTTGGGTGGCAATGGAGCTGGTGAGCGCTGGGCACTGGGTGTTTTTACAGAGGCACTGAATCATCATAAGAACCAGTAAAAAGCAACATAAAACCTTCTCAGCAGCCAGAAAAGCTTCTTCTGGCTGAACAGCCCCCCGGGTGGCACCTGCCTCCCATCACGTCCCAAACGCTGCCTCCCGTGCCCCGGTACTGAGATGCCCCGCGTGAGAAGGGCAGCGCAGCGTCGCCCGCAGCCCCCGCGCACCAGGAGCTGCGTGTTTCTCTACAGGGATGTTTTATAAGTGCGACTGAACTGTAAGAATCCTGGCCCTAATTACTACGCCTCGTTAAAAGCCTGCAGCACACAGACCAGAACAGGGCCATTATCCCGGCCAGCTCCAATTTAGCCTCATTTTGACCTCCCTGAATTTTCCCTGTAGTTGTCGTTTGGTGCGACGTTCATCTTCACTTCCTGTTTTGAACCTCCGTGTAATGCTCTTACACACCGTAAAACGTGACAGTCACCCCGTGGATGGTTTGGGTCTGGGTTTTGTGGAGCGAAATGGTGCAGGGGCACTGGTTCAGGCTTTCGAGGCTGGTACCGGGGTTTATGTGCTCAGGTTCTCATTTGACCCCGCTGACGAAGCCGAGGGCCAATTTCCAGATGTGTTGCATGGCCACAGCTCCAGCTGAAGCTAATGGAAACTGTTTGGGCTGGTTTAATTCCTGAAAATCAGGCCCTAGACATCCCAGGCTGGTCACCCAAACACTGGGACGACTAAAGCAGTGGCCACTGTGTCATTACATTTATTAGTGCCGTTGTGACCATTAGCCATTCTTTAAAGCGTCCTGGAATCCGATGCTGTGATGCAGCTCTCCAACGATCATTATGCAGGTATCTGTTCATATTCACCAGGGTGGATGAAAGGTGACACACAGTAATAATGAGTAAATTCTTAGTCCTGAACATCTTCAAAGTGCTCTCTGCATTTGGTTAATACACGCTCCTCCACCGCACGCGTCACCATGGTATCTGAGTAACACCAGGAGTAATTAACTCCTTACAACTCCCCTGGAAAACAGCCCCGTATTATTATCCACATTTTTACAAGTGGGGAAATGGGGGCAGCAAGAGCTTCGGTGATTTCCTCTAAACCACAGCGTGAGTCACGGGCAGAGTTCGTGGCTCTGCAGTGTCCTGCAGAGCCGAGGTGACGGCTGGAGGGACACCTGCCAGCGCTGGGAGGGGAGAGGGTGCCCAGTGTTTGGGCAGCACCGCGTTTCCTCGTCTTGCGCTGGGTGGATTCCTGGGGCAGCGGAGCCGAAGCTGGGACGTGCTGTACAGATCTGCAGCTGGAGCAGGCTGACTGACGGTAAACGGAGCGAAAAGGTGTTTTCTGCTCCCCCACTCTGCCTGCACGGAGCAGAGGTTTCGATCCAGCATGCAGGAGCAGAGACAGTCAGTTTAGGGGGCAGAGAGGTGTCCTGCTGGCAGAGGGGTGAGGGCAGTGGTCAAAATTTTCCCAAATGGGAGCTGGGAAGGTCAAGTTGGACTGAAATGCTCTCAGTGTTTTTTTATTGGGGCTGACCAGGCCCATGCTGGATGTTCTGGGGTTTTCCCAGGAGGCCCCGGCCACCCCACCAAGCATCCCGTGCCCCGTGCATCGCAGCATGGCGCTGCTTTCACTGCACTTTCTGTTTCTTCCTCTCCCCGGACTGGGAGGGTCGGGTCCCCACAACTCCGGTGCTTCCTGCATTGCTCTTGGGTGACTCCCGGTCCCGGAGCCGCTGCTGCCGCCCCTGGTGTGGGCAGCCCGGACAGGTCCCACGGCTGGGCAGGGAGGGCAGCGGGGCAGGGAACAGGGGGAGCTGCCGGAGACTCCGTGCCACTGACTGCCCTCTCTCTGTGCCCCGCTCCCCGTACAACCAGCGTCCCTGCAGAGAACCCGGCACCGTCCCTCGTCATCGGGCAGGAGGATTTCCGGCGCATTAAAGCAGCAGCTCGAGTCCTGACCAAGGAGGAGCGCGAGGCCAAGCTGGCGGCCCTCAAAGCGGAGCAGGAAGCCATTCTCGTAGGCATTTCCTCTCGTGCCCCTGCTTTCCCTGCCTGCCGAC
The DNA here is from genome assembly GCF_009769465.1 of Tauraco erythrolophus. Lineage (NCBI taxonomy): Eukaryota > Metazoa > Chordata > Aves > Musophagiformes > Musophagidae > Tauraco > Tauraco erythrolophus. The sequence goes on along the minus strand of NC_141467.1, from coordinate 25,892,618 downwards.
AGGTCTCAGGCTGCGGGTGGAGGTGGATGCACCCAGGCAGAGCCAACCTCGTGGGTCAGAGCCGTGCCAGCCCCAGCTGTCCCCAGAGCTCTGCACAGTTGTGCGTCTCGGGTCTCCACTGATGCCCAGCCCAGGAAGGGCTGTGCGGGATCGCTGGGTTTGGGAAGGAATCCCAGGCTGGCTGCGCCCCACAACCCCACACCAGTGGCTCCCACAGCCCGCAGTGACCCCGGCGGCTGTGATGGAGCCTCTGTGTTGCGTTTCTGCCACCCTGCAATGGGAAGGGAGGGTCTTAACAGGGGTGTGGGAAGGGGCTGCCCAGTCCCTGCGCCAGGGCTGGAGGAGCCTGCCGTGTCCCTTGGCTCCGTGTCTTGCGGGGCTGCCCGGGGAGGGGGGTCCGGCTTTCGGCAGCGCCGCCCGTCCCCCCAGGAGGCAGTGAGCGAGCGCAAGAGCGAGGCCAAGCAAAAGGCCATCCTGCAGCAGCGGACGGCGAAGCTGAGCGAGCTGGAGGAGGAGGCACGGGAGCGGGCCCAGCACCTGCTGCAACGGGCGAGCAGGATGCGCATGGAGCAGGAAGACGAGATCAAGGAGTTCAGCAAGGTGGGGGCAGGGGCTGCCCAGCCTCGCTCGGCACCACGGGGACTTCTGCCAGCATTAACTGCCCGAGCCACCTGCTCAGACAGACCCCCCTGAGCCTCACACGGCCATTCTGGACCTAAACCTGCTCTACTTGGTGCTGCCAGAGTCTTCCTCTCCTTCCCGTTTCCCCCTCCTGGTCTGTGTGTCTGTCCCTGCTCCCACTGCCTACTCTGGCTTGGAGACCAGGGAGACCCACTGTCCCCACAGCTGATCCTCGGAGCCAAGTGCCACATGATCCGCGACACGCAGATCCTCGAGAAGCAGCTCATCGCGAAAGAGCTGGAGGAAGAAGAGAAGCGCCTGGACAAGATGATGGAGGTGGAGCGGAAAAAGGCCGACGAGATGCAGGAGGAACTGGAGCGCAGGAGGAAGCAGGAGCTGATCAGGTTTGCAAAAGGGCCCCTCTTTCCCCCAGAGACACCTGTCCTCTTCCCAGGCCTTGTGCTGGAGCCGTGGTCACCTCCAGCTTCATGCCACAGCACACCTCCGCTGCGTGACCTCCGCGTCACAGCGACTGGACTGGGCAGCACGGGGCGGCAGACACACCGCCTGGTGCCCGTGCCAGCATTCCTGCGTCTGCGAGCAGGACGGAGCGGGAGAGAACCCTTCGGCTCTCCTCTTTGCAGAGGGAGGCAGGAGCTGGTGAAGCAGATGGAGCAGAACGCGGCGGAGCGGGCTCTGAGAGCCGAGCAGCGGGACCAGGAGGCGCAGGAGCTGCTGGAGCGCCTGGAGCGGCTGAAGATGGAGGACCTGAAGGTGCAACCAGTGACCCACGGGGGAGCGGGGCGGGCTGGAGTTAGATCTGCACCGTGCTGGAAGGGTCACCCGGTGCTGGGTGAGCCAGACTTAGCGTGTGGGGACAGCAGCGGGCAGAATTAACGTTCTGGCCTCTTGGGTAAGTTGAGGCATCTCAGAAAGTGACCCGGGGTGCTGAGCCCTCCCCGGCCCTGGGGTGCTGCCAGGCCCTCGGGAGGGCACGCAGGGAAGAGTGGAGAGCGCTCTGTGCTGCCGCGTTCCCCTCTCACCCTTGGACCTTTTGCACCGTTTTCAGGAATTGGAGCGGAGACGGGAGCAACAGCAGAAAATCCAGTCTGAGATTAAACGCACCAACGATGAGAACCAGCGGCGCCGGGAGCAGCAGCGGGAGCAGGAGAGGATGGCGGAGGAGCGGGTGCTCGAGTACCAGAGGCAGAAAATGGTATCAGGGCTGCGCGTGTGCGGCACCGGCAGAGGTTCGGAAGGCAGCGGAGGCGCCGCAGGGAGCTGCCACGAGGTTCTGTCCCGCGCAGGAGCGTGAGGCCGAGCTCAAAGCCGAGCAGGAGAGAGTCCGTCGGGAGAAGGAGAAGGAGATGGCACGCTTGAGGGCCATGCAAAAGAGGGCCCAGGACCAGCAGGCAGAGCAGGTGAGCTGACACGCGGTGTGCTGCGGTGCCATCGCCACCCCGCACAGCGGGAGCTCCCCGGGGTTGGGGGGGGTCTACTGGGGCACTGCAGGGCTGGACCAGCACCTGGAGCCGGGTGATGTCCTGGAGCCACGCTGACCGTGGCGCTGGAACTTGACCATGGTCAAGTGCTTCCATACCCCCTCCCCAAGGGAAGCCCCCCAGCATCACCCCATCCCCCTGCGGCAGGACGCGCTGAGGGCCAAGCGCAGCCAGGAGGCTGCGGAGCGCGAGTGGCGGCGCAAGGAGAAGGAGGCGGCGCAGCGGAGGGCCAGGACGGAGCAGATGCTGAAGCGGAGCCGCCTGGAGCAGATTGCCCAGCGGGAGCGCAGCGTGGCCGCGCAGGTGCAGCAGGACCGCCACGAGTTCGAGAGGATGCTCAGGTGAGGGGCACGGCGACGGGCGCTCGCTGGCGAGACGGCCGGGCTCTGTCCTGCGGAACCGGGCTGGGGGGTGCGTGAGACAGAGGCTGCCGTGGGGGTTCCCAGCGACTGGCCAGCACAACCAGTGGCACCAGTGCTGGCCGAAGCCCCACGGGCAGGTTACCGGCACGTGCAGGGGCTGGAGCGGGGCCTTTCGTCTGCCCCGAGCTCTCTCGCAGGGCCCAGCGGGAGCAGATGGAGAAGGAGAAGGCGGAGGAAGCGAGGAGGGCAGGTCTGCAGCGCGCCCATGCTAAGGACGTCCAGCGCCAGATGCGGGAGCGTCAGCAGCAGCTGGCGCAGGAGCGGGCAGCTGCCTTCGAGGAGTGCCAGCGGCTGGAGGAGGAGGCCCGTCGGCGCAGCCAGCGCATCGCCCAGCTCAAGCAGCAGAAGATGCAGGAGCTCAGGTGATGGGCTGCCAGCAGCTGCTTGCTTCCCTGGTTCTCTGCGTGTCCCTGAGTCCTTCCTGGCTTCCCTCCATCTCCTGACCCCCCGGGTCAGCTCGCCTGCATCCTCATCAAACAGGACCCACCCCAGGGCCACGGTCCCAGAGCTCGACTCCACTGTGACACCAGGAGCCTGATGTTTTCTTTCCTCTGCAGAGCATCCGGCATCCCTGAGAAGTACTGTGCCCAGGTGGCGCGGAGGGCCCTGAGCTGAGCAGCTGCAGCCCCTGGACACGCTCAGCCCTGTGAAGGACAGAGCTCCAATTCCCCAGCATCTTAGGGGATTTTATTTTCTTAGACTGAGTTTTCCACAAACAGAGATGTTTACAGAGCAGACGGTGTCTTTCATCCTTCTCTCGCTTTGCGTTTGTGGGCTGGAAGCTGCCCTTGCGCTGGAGTAGCCCAACAGCTCATTGCCCGACCTGCCCCACTCCCGCGACACCTACCACCCCCTGCCCATCTCCCCACATCTGTTGGGACAGAGATGTCAGAGGTGACCCGTGTCCTTGGAGGGACCAGGAGCGTCCCTGTCAGTGTCAGCACCGAAGCAGCTCAGAACAGGGTGGGTGTTCCCAGCCCATGTCGGGTGGCTCAGGCTGGGTCCCCATGAGCCAGACGGTCTCTTCTCCGCGCACACAGCCCTGGCTGCCCACCGCTGCATCAGCCCTGGCAGTGCCACCTTCTCACCGAGGTGTCACCGTCAGGCCCTGCAGCCGTGGCCTTCTTCAGGGGCAAAGCAGAGAGACCAGAGCATGATGCAAAGATTTAAAATCCATTCGGATAGGGACTGGCAGCTTCAAAGGGCCGGGATCCCATAGGAGTGGCTCTGATTAATTGTCAGAGCAGCTGAAAAATAAGGAGAGCTGGCAAAGGCAAGAGGGCCCAGGGCAGGGGATGGCTCGGAGGACTGAGCCTTCTCCAAACTGGGTAAATAGGGAGGACAAAATGCTGAAGCCTCGTGTTATCTCTTCCCTGTCTCTCCTCCAGCTCCTGCGCATCCCCATGTCGTGACGGAGCCAGGCACTGGGGGCTGTGCCATCCCCTTTGAGGCAAGGGCTGAAAGGTATGGCTGGTGCTGCAGGTCACCTGCCACCCAACCTCGAGCAAGCCTCCCACGGCCACCGAGCTCTCCGGACCCCCGTGGCACCCACGGACAGCTCAGAAAGCCGCTGCAGTGCCCTGCGCCAGGCTTGGCCACCCACACCTCCATCCCCGGTCCCCGCGGCCGCACGCCGGCTGTGTCACTCTCGGCCACCGCATCGGCCGGGCAGTCCCAGCCGTGTTCCAGGCCAGGCTGGGCTAGAGGGCTTCAAAGCCACCGCGGTGGCCACAGCGAGGGGGCTGTGACCACCGGCTGGCGGCCAGCCAGGGTGGAGCGGTCTCCCCACCCTTCCTGCATGAGTGGGGCTCCCCGTGCCGAGGAATGCGGGAGTCACTGGCCGGGGAGCCAGCGCCACACCGGCAAGGAGCCCCGAGCCACGGTGAGCCACGGCCCCGTCATGGTGGGAACGGCCCCTGCCACGCGGGAACGGCCCCAGCAGGCGGCACCTCTTGCGGCGTCGGTGCTGCCCCGGGGCCGCGCCACGCACAGGGGCCCCGAAATCACAGACGCAGCGACGCACGTGCCGGGTTTGGCCCCAATTCCCAGCATGGAGCCAGCAAGGGTTAACTGGCAGCGGTGAGCTCAGCTTGGGGCCAGTAAATGGAGCAGCTCTTGGCCCCGGGGAGTGTTTGGGACCGGCTGGGTGGTGCTGCCCAGCCGGCTGGGGCAGTCGTGGTCTGGAAAGTACCAGCACGGTCGAGCTGTGCCGCAGGGCACTGCACGGGTGAGCCAGACGTGGCCTAATCCTGGCGCACAGCACCAGAGCAGCCCAGTGCGGGGCTCAGCCAGCTCAACCCCTCTGAGGGACATGGGCACAGAGAGTGACCACGGCTGGGGCTTCCCGTGGGGCTCAGCGTTCTCAGTGTGACCCCCAACACCTGCTGCAGAGCATCCCTGTCCCCAGCTCCTCCATCCCTCTGCTGAGCATCCCTGTCCCCAGCTCCTCCATCCCACTGCTGAGCATCCCTGTCCCCAACTCCTCCATCCCTCTGCTGAGCATCCCTGTCCCCAGCTCCTCCATCCCTCTGCTGAGCATCCCTGTCCCCAACTCCTCCATCCCTCTGCTGAGCATCCCTGTCCCCAGCTCCTGCCCTCAGATCCCAGCAGGTTTTGGCCCCTCTCTTCCTCCTCTCTGGCTGTCCCAGGCTGTATGACCCCTCTGCTGTGCTGAGCACTGCCCAGGGTGTGCTGCCCCTGCTGCTGCCATGCCAGCATGTCCCCGCACAGCGAGCCGTGGCCTGGAGCACCAGCCAGGCCTCCGCACCGTGTTTTAGCAGTGCCACCAGCACGGGGTTGGTGGGTGCCACGGTCCCCACATGGCCATGGCATCCCCATGCCCGCTCGCTGAGGGGGCAGGACCGGAGGAGGGATCTGCAGGAGCTTAACTCCATGGTCAAACCACACCTTTAAGCTCTTCCAATTTCCCGGAGTCCTGCCCCAAGACCAAAATCTTTTCAGGACCTGCATGGGGCCAAGCTGGCACTTTCGCGCAGCTGCAGTGCTCGGCCATGCTTGGGCTGCTCCTGCAGGGTCCCGGGCAGCCTTTTCCCACCGACCACACTCATCCTGCGGGCACCCACACCAGGGTACCAACTGCTGGGCACCATGGGGTCCACAGCTCCCCAATCCCTGCTCTGCTGCTCTGGGTGCCCCAGGGCATGATGGTGCCCCCTGCCCACGCTGCCTGCAGTGGCCCCTGGCCCGGGTCTGGCTGGATGGGAGCCCATAGCATGGCGATGCTTAATTACCAGGTAGGGAGCAGAGCAGGGCGGCATCGCTCACGCACAGCTTGGAGCCACTCAGTCATCCCAAAGGCATCCGCCCCACAGGGAGGAGCGCCCCAGCCCAGCATGTAAAAGCAGCCCCGCACCACCGGCTGCCTTGTCGCCTCGGAGCCTCCTCTGCTCCCGCTCCTCCTCACCGCCCGGCACGGCTGCAGCGTCATGGCAGGGCACGGCGCCAGCCTGCTCCTGCTCCTGGGTCTCATGCCAGGTAGGCGCTGATGGATCCCCGCACTTGAACCTGCTCCTACAGTGATGCCACCGAGGATGGAGGGGTCCCTGCCCAGCTGCGGGGCACCCCAGGGTGCCAGATGCACCCCACGGCTAGCAGGGAGCCTGCAGCTGGGGCTGGTCCTGCCCCGACACCCACCTGGGCTGGCCAGAGCCAGGTGGGTGGCATCGAGCTTGCCATGTCCATTTGTCCCTGAGGCAGCTTCATGGGACCCAGCGGGTGCCAGCCCTGACGGGTGCTCAAACCCACCAGGATACTCAGCCCTAGCGGGTGCCTGAACTGGCAGATGGCTCCCTGCCCCGTCCCTGCTCCCCGCGGGCCGGGTGCTGTGGGACGCGGGGTCGGGGTGCACTGAGGCACAGGTTTGGGTGCTCCCGTGCTCCCCGGCCGGTGTGACGGGCACCGTTCTCTCCCCAGCTCTCCTCCTGGCAGTCAGGATCAATGGCAAGGGCCGGGAGGTGCTGTACCTGGCCAAGGGGGACTCGGTGAAGCTGGGCTGCCCCTACGTCCTCGAGCCTGAAGACAATGGTCCCCAGGGCGTGGGCATCGAGTGGATCCAGATCACGCCCGAGCGGACCGGCCCAGAGAACGTGGTGAGTGTCACTCGTCCCAGCAGTTGCTGCCCACCATGCAGGCAGGGCAGGCAGGGCTGGGATGGAGCGGATGGAGCCCAGCGGAGCGGGCAGGGGCAGGCAGCACAGGCAAGGTCCGGTGGGGCAGGCAAGGAGCAGGCAGGGCTTGGGAAGGACCAGACAAAGCCCAGTAGAGCAGGCAGGACAGGCAAGGTCTGGCAGGACAGGAGAAGGTCCAGGTAGGGCAGGCAGAGCCAGGCGGGATCTGGGAGGGCTGGGAAGGACCAGGGAGGGCAGGGAAGGAGCAGGCAGGGCAGGCAGCAGCAGGCAGAGCCAGGCAGGCACTGGGCAGTGCACTTCCCTCCCCAGCCAGCTGCCCCAGGTCCCTCTGCCCAGACCAGCCCTGCCCAGCCTCCCCTCTTCCTTCCCGCAGTTCCTGTCCTACCAGGACCACCATGTCAACTACGGCAGCGGCTCGGGGCTGCAGGACCGGGTGGCCTTCGTGCAGAACGACCCCAGCCAGTACGACGCCTCCATCCGCCTGGCCGACCTGCAAGTCTCCGACACCGGCACCTACCAGTGCCGGGTGAAGAAAAACACTGTGGCCGTGCACGAGGTCATCGTCACTGTGCAAGGTGAGCCCCACCCCGTGTCCCCCCCAGGCACCCCAGGTGGCCCTCGGTGGCCCTGCCGGTGACCGTGTCCCTCTCCCTGCAGAGAAGCCGGTGACCCCACAGTGCTGGACCGAGGGGGAGCTGATAGAGGGGAGCAGCATCCTACTGCGGTGCTACAGCCGAGGGGGCACCTCCCCGCTCGCCTACCAGTGGGCCAAGCTGGCTGACAGCTACGGCGGGGGCCACCTGCCCTCCGGCACCATCCAAGGTGGGTGCTGGCAGGGCTGCGCCCACCCAGGGGGCACTGCTGGTTGCGGGGGATGCTCATGGGTGGGGTCTCCCTGTTTGTGAGTGCCCATGTCACCACCCAGGGACGGGGGTGTCCGTGTGCACCTGTGTTCATGGGTGCCCATGTCTGTATGTGCCCTTGTCCATGTGCTCCCACATCCCTGTGTGCCCATGTCCGAGGGTGCACGTGCTGGCAGGAGCGCAGCAATGGGGCTGATGGGGCCGTCTCTCCCCGCTGCAGGACGTGCTCCTGGCGACCTGTTAATCCGTAGCCTGTCGGAGGTGCACACCGGCGTCTACCAGTGCCGTGTCACCAACCGCGTGGGCTACTCCGTGTGCCAGATCAACCTCAGCCTTGCACCACGTAAGTGCCGCCGTGGCGGGGGGACAGCAGAGGTGAGGTGCTGCCAGGGGCTGGATCTGCGTGCCAGAGTGCCACTGGGGGCATGGTGACCAGTGGGCAGCCGGTGGGGATGCCGGCAGTGACAGGCTGTGCTCCCGTGGCAGGAGGAAGGCAGGCGGGCATCATCGTGGGCTCCATCCTGGGCTCCCTCCTGCTCCTCAGCCTTCTCGGGCTCCTCATCTGGGCACTGATCTGCCGCTACCGCCAGAAGGAGTGCCAGCGGACGTGCAGTGACTGCAGGTGAGAGGCATGGGGGCATGGGACAGGCACCAAGCCAGCGAGCACTGACAGATGCTACTGGGCACTGACAGGCATCACTGGGCATTAGGAGGGACTGATGAGCACTGCTGGGTGCCACTGGGCACTGACAGCCCCCGCTGATCACCTATGGGTACCACCAGACAATGATGGGGACTGATGGGCACTGATGGGCACCAGTGGTGCTGATAGGCATCACTGGGAGGGAACTGTCAGGTACCAGTGGACCCCAGTGAGCACTGGTGGGTGCCATCAGGCACCGATTGGTGTCAGTGGGCACCGATGGGCACCAACAGGTGCCGATGAGTGCCACCAGACACTTGTTGGCAGTGATAGAAACCAATGGGGTGCCAACAGGTGCCACTGGGCACTGCAAGGCACTGCTGAGCATTTGTGGGCACCAAGGGGTGCCAGCAGTCACCGATAGGTGCTGGCAGGTGACGATGGGCACTGCCAAGCACTGATGGGTGCCGCTGGGGCTCCCCTTTGCCCACAGAAGCAGCACAGGTGGAACCATGACACGCACCTGCAACGTCTGCGCCCACCACAGCTACTCACCCCATGGCATCAGCTACATGCAGTGCCAGCACAGCGACAGCGATGAGCGGGCAGCCGCCCTCATGTGCAACGAGGGCATCCGGCACCAGGTCGCCTGCCCGGCGCTGTAATGCCCCACCGGCCCCGCGCCTGCCCCTGATCCGGCTCCACGGGGGGAGCGACTGCGAGCCCAGAGCCGGCGGCACCGCCGGGATCCGATGCCAAGCGGCGCAGGGCTGCGCTGCCAGGGCTCGCCGTGCAAATTGAAGTCAGGAACCCAGCTCCTTCCTCCCCCCGGAAACAGCCGCGGCTTCCAGCAAACCTCGTTCGGGTTCACCAGTCTGTTTTGTCCGTTTTCTTTTTTTTGGCCCCATTTTTGTATGTCCCCCCCGTCACAGCCCGGCTCTCGGGGCAGCTCCCGGCCCCGCTCCTGGGGGCACCCCTTGCCCGCGCAGCAATATTTATTTCTCTCCAGCCCGTCCCCTCGGCGTCGAGCGGGGACGTGGCAGCCCCGAATCGCCCAAACCGGCTGCCCGGCAGTCTCCCGCCTCGGGCCCGGCGCCGCTGGCGCCGCCACATTGGCTTTAGCAATTGGGTGTTATTCGAGCCGAGACGCTATTGGCACCAGGATTTGCAGTTCGGAACACGAAAAAAAAATGAAAATAAATAAACCAAAGTGAATTCAGCGCTGTCCTGTCGTGTCTCGCCTCTCCCTGGCCGGGCAGCCCAGGGAGGAGGTGGCTGCCAGCCCCAGCGCCACGCTCGGGAAAGTCCCGGGGATTCGGCAGCGCCGGTTCACCGGCTCATCCTGGGGTGGGTCCCGTAGCGCCATGGCAGTGGCAGGGCACCCGGCACGCTGCTGGCAGCGCCCGCCCCAGCGTCCCCATGCAGACGCTGCTGACACAACCGCGCAGCACCCATGGGTGCTTTCTGGGGCTGCTGCCAGGGCATCCTGCCACGCGGCTGCGGGCGCCCTGTGCCAGTCGGGACACCAGGCGAGCCAGGACGTGTCGGGAGCCGTTGCCTGGGGGCTCCTGCGAGGTCTGGCAGGGGATTGGGGAGGCGGGAAGCGCCACCGCACCCCCCGGGTGAGGGCAGCCCCAAAGGGCAGAGGTGCCCGGAGCCGGGACGCCCCAACCCGACTGGCACCCTAAGGCCGACCCTGGCCGTGACCCTGACCCTGGCCGTGACCCTGACCGTGACCCCGCCCCGCCCCCGCCGTCACCCCAGCCCCAGCCCCGGCTCCCCCCGCCCACCGGGCACCGGCACCGGCACCGGGACCCGCCGCAGCGGCGCGGAACAGCTGCCAGTGACGTCACTGGCCCCGCCCCGCCCCCGCGGCCGCCAGGGGGAGCGCGAGGCGCGCGCTCGCGCGAGGCGGTTGCCAGGAGACGGCGCGCGCGGCGCATGGCGGCCCGTTACGGCGCGGGGCAGGTCGGGCCGGGCCGGTACCGGGGCCGGGGCCGGGGCCGGGGCCGGTTCTGGTTCTGACCCCCCCGCTCTTCCCGCAGTACGAGGACGCCTTCAGCCCTCGCCGCCTGCAGAACTGGAGCGTGGCGCGGCCCGGCCGGCAGGTACCCCCGGCCCGGCCCTCCCCGGCCCCCCCAGCCCCGGCCTTTACCCCCGGGATGCCCCGGCACCTCCCTCAGCCCCAGCCTGGGCACCCAGGACCCCCTCAGCCTTGGCCCGTGCCTCTCCGGCACCCTCGAGACCCCAACAGCCCCGGCCTGGACCCTCGGGACCTTCCTCAGCCCCAGCGTGAACCCCCCCGGGACCCCCCAGCCCCAACCTGAACTCCTGGCATCTCCCTCAGCCCTCGCCCGATGCCTGTGGGATGCCCCTGAGACCCCCCCAGCCTGGACCACCAGAACCCCCTGGGACTCCCCTCAGCCCTGACCCAGACCCCAGGCACCCCCGGAACCCACCTCATCTCTGGCCCGGGACCCCCAGGACCCCCCTCATCCGCAGCCCAGACCCCCCCCAGGACCCCCAGCCATACATCCACCCCCTGCTCCCCCAGCGCCCCGTGCTGCAGGAGGGCTCCACACGAATCATCGCCGATGACCGAGGACACCTGCTCCCCACCGTGCCTCGCTCCCAGGTGAGTCAGACCCACGGGCACCCATGGTGGGGGCCGGTGGCCGCCCTTGCCCTGCAGCTGAGTGTCGGGGCTCCCCGGGGCCCCAAGACCCTCGCCAGGCCCTGCTCTGCTCCTCCTCTTCCTCCCAGGCCTCCCCGTGGGGCAGGTTTGTGGGGACCTGGGAGATGCCGCCGAGGATCCCCCCAGCCAGGCTGGACCTGACCTCCCGCTCGGCCACGGCCGCTGCGCGGCTCATGGGTTGGATCCGCGAACCCACCACGCTGACCCGCGCCTGCAACGGCCTCCGGACAGAGGTCACCGGGAAGGTAGGTGTCCCGCTCCAGGGGTCCGGGGACGGCACCCCAGCCCATGAGCAGATTTCAGAGGCGTTTTGTACCACCCTTGGCCCATGCCAGGCTGGAGAAGGGCAAGAGAGAGGAGAAGGCAGCAGAGACAAGGCTGTACAGGAAAAGCTGCTGCTCCCTGTGCCGCTTCCCTCTCTTCCACAGGATGTTCCAGACTCATTCCTCCCACATCCCCATCCCACAGGGTGCGCTCAGCCTGGCAGTGCCCAGTGCTTGGGCCACCATCTCCCTCTGCTCTGGGGTTGGGGGGGTCCCTTGGCTTCACCCCAGGTCCAGGCTCGTCTCGCCGCTGCTGGCCGGGTGCCCGGGCTGCCGCTGTGCCGGCAGGAGGAGCTCGCAAACCGCCGCTCTCCTGCCAGAGGAAAGCACCCGAGAATAGGGGCTGCCCTGATGCGGAGGAGTTCCGGAGCCCCCAGCATCCCTTTTCCACTCCCTGCTTTTCCCTGAGGGCTGCAGGGTGCCTCGTCCCCGGGCAGAGCAGCCCCTGCCCCGAGTGCTGCGATGAGCCCAGCCCTGCAGTGAACCCCTCCATGGCAGGGGAAGCTGGCCCGGGCCCCCCTGCCCCAGCGTTTCTGTCCATTCCGTTCGCCCCCACCTTCTCCCACCGCCTCCCGTCTCCATCCCTGCCCCGTGAGCACAGCGACATCTCTCTCACTCAGCCCCAAGAGCCTGGGTCAGACGCGCAGGCGGCCAAGGAGCCTTCCCAAAGGAGCAGTCGGGCATCCAGCGAGGGGATCCAGCCCACCGAGGCCTCTCCTGGGGCACCGCTGGAGGAGCTGCCTGGCCCCGGAGCTGTGGCACCACGCTCCTGCGAGCCCGGCTGCACGGAGGTCCGGCTGAAGGCGGACGTGTCCCTGGAGCCCGCGGCTGCACGCCAGCCTTCCTCCCAGCAGGCTGAGCACGAGGGACAAACCCCGCGCTCCCACCAGCCTGCTGTCACAGACCTCCGGCGCGGGGACACCGGCTCGCCCAAAATCCCAGCCTCAACCCGCCCCCCGCCAAGCAAGGCCAGCTCCCAGCAAGCCACCCCGCTGCAGGGCTCCGCGCCCAGCCGGAGGGGCTCCGCGGGGGCCGAGCCCCAGGGGGGCACATCCCGCGGGCTCGAGGCATCGCCTCGTGCCGGATGGGGAGAGGCCGGTGCCAGAGGAAGCGCCACAGGCACAAGAGCCGGGCAGCCATCTCGTGCTGGGCTCTGAGCTGCCGACGCTCCCGGCCTCCGCAGCTGCTCCCGGCCTCTCCCGCAAACCCTCCGCCCCGTGGGACACACACACGAACAGAAACACCGTCCTGCCCCGGAGGGTGAGGAAGGGGAACGAGGGCGGCTGATACTGGGACAGCACCACATGGCCTGCACTTGTGTTTTCATGGCAACTGGAAAAATACAAGTTTTTTGAAAAAAGAAATCCCCGTGTTTGGTTTCAGTAGCTCAGGGCAGAGCCCCAGGCAGCTCCGGGCTGCGTCAGTCTGCGTGGTGCTTTGGTGCCACACATGGTGCCCACTTCGGGTTACACCTGAGCTCGTCCCGTTTAACAGCGTCTCGTGCTGGAAATGGGAGAGCAGCCGCCGGCGCGGAGCGGCTCGCGGCTCACCCGGCCTCTCCTCGTGCCCAGCAGCAGGCTGGTTTCACCCACTCCTCGACCAGTCTCTTGTGCAGGGGCAGAGGCAGGTCTGGCTGAGCCTCCCGCCTGCCCCAGCGACCGGGCAGCGCTGCCAACCCCTCCGACTGCTCGTGGAAAGGAAATAAAGTCTGCGAGGCACAGCTGGGGCGCAGCGCAGTCGGACTCCAGCAGCAGCTGGCACACACCACAGAATAGCTCGTTAGCGAGAAGTGGGTTCCAAATAAAAGCCATTTCAGCAGCTGCAGGAAGTAATTGGTTTAATACTAAAATACGCTCATTTTCACCCAGGAGAAGCTCCTTCCTGCTGGGCCATGCGGCTACATCGAATGGGATCCAGCAGTAAGTCTTCTCCCTCTGCCACGCTGGCAGCAAACAGTTTTTCCTCCTCTGTAATTTCCCATCTCGGAGGCTCCGCGGCCCCTCAGGGCTGCGATGCCTTCTGCTAATTAACGGAGTGGCAGATTCGTCAGGTCCAGCAGAGCTGCTGCACAAGGGGCAGGGCCGGGGCTCGGCAGTAAGGGCAATCGCGTGGCAACAAGGCGGGCCGGCGCCAGGGGCCTTGGAGCGCCCTGCTGGACTGGCCTCCTCCTGCCGCTTCAGGTCTCCATCAAAGGCAGACGAGGGAGCAGATGTTCCCTGTAAAGCCAACGTTTCACCAGCTAATGATGTGAACTGGAAGGAGGATCCTTCCTGAAACAGAGCCAAGACCCTCGCTAGGACAGAGCTTCTGATGGAGAACGTCCTCTTTGCAAAGCTGTTCTGGTGGCAGATGTTAAAAATTGGCCAATTTGAGCAAAAAAGCTCCCGGACCTTGCACAGGCACAAACAACCGTGGTCCAGGTAGGAAATGCCCTTCTGCTGGGCTGGCAGCATTTCACAGCCAAGCCGACCCCGCGCCCCCCAGCTCCAAAGGTCAGGCACGACACCTGCCTCCAAGCGCTGCCAACGGTTTGTTTTGCCATCGCTCCGCTCCTCTGGGAAGTGGCGACTCCCTGGATCTCAGAGCACAACACCCGTCCCTGGCCGCCTTCGCCTCCGCGCAGCGTCGGGCACAGACGACAAACTCAGCGGCTCCGTGGGAAGGATCAAGGCTGCTTTATTGCAAAGTGGACGAGTGACAAGTGCTGAAGTGGGAGCCAGTGGCAACACGCAACTGGAAAAGCACATTCCTCTCCGTCATGCCAGAGACGGAGCAACTTCCTAACGGGGGAAAATTGGATGTTTTCAGGGACAGGGGCTCGAGGGCCCCAAAGCTGCCTGAATCACCACCGGTGAAGGGTGAGGAGCAGGACTGAAGCGCTGCAGGTCTGAGCAACCCATCCCAGCCGGCTCAGGCTGCCGGGCTCGGAAAGCACAGGCTCTCGCTGCGGCACCCGGATGGCACTGATCACCCATTCCCCTCACGGGTGCTGGCGTTGGCAGCTCCGCCTGCTCTCCCTGCCCTGGCACAGGCTGCCTCAATGGAGATGCTTGTCCTGTGCCAGGCCTACACACACCCCACCAGCCGTCCCCAAGCCCACTCGGGCCTGCAGGGACACAGATTCAGTATTGTCTCACGCTTGGGGACAGAGCAGAGAAAAGAAACGCCCTGGAGTTTGCCTGGAAGAGGCCAGGCAGCTCCCTGCAAGTGACTGAATGTGCCAGGATCGGCTGTTAATTTGTGCCTGGCTTTCCGTGGCTGCTCGGGCATGCGGCACAGCAGGAGGCAGCCCAGCCTGGCCCCCCCCCGCTAAGAGGGGTCAGCACGCGACCCGGGCTAATGAAAAGCAACTCTGATCATCCACGAGATTTGTGAGCAGGGGAAGCACCACCTTCCCCAAAGATTTGTAGTTACTCGGGAGCCTGTCCTCCTGCCTCCCTCTCCACGCACGTCTTGAAGTAGGCCAGAATGGAGCAAATCTTCCAAAAAAAGGGGGAGGCCATCAACAAGGAGGCACCTTCACATCGCCGCAAGGCCGGCAGAGGAGAGCAGGGTCAAGATCAGGACCAGCACCCCAGACTGGTTGACTTGCGGGATCTTCAACCCCTTGCCCAAGTCCCATGCCTGCGGGAGAGAAGAGACACAGCAGGGTTAATTCAGCAGGGCTGGGACACTCTCAGACGGTGGAAGTGCCAGACACGGGCAGACAGGCACCTCTTTCTGCGGAGAGCCTTTGGACCGCCGGGCACAGATCAGAGGGAGGGGTGCAAGTGTCCGTCGCTGCAGGGCAATGGGCAGGGGTCTCCCTGGGTGCAGGTACACGTGCTCCATGCCAGAGGAAGCTTATCCCCCACCAAGCCCCGCCATCTACCAGCAAAGCCACCCGCGAGCTCTCCCTAATCCCCACCCGCCGCAGCGCGCCGGGTTCACTTCAAAAGCGGCAGCTGCTCCCCGCTGGCGTCTCTCCTGCTGACAGAAATGGGTTACGGAGCACCGCGCGGATCCCGGCAGCGCAGCATCCCCGGGCACGGAGCCGAGCGGGTGGCACGAGCTGCAGCCCCCAGCACCTCTGCGTACACCCCTGGGGTACAGTGCCAGCCTGGACGGCAGGGAGGGGTGCTGGAATGCACCCCAGGGCTGAGCGTCCTCGGCTCCCAGGTATCACAGATGGGCTTGCACCTCTCACCTGGCTCTGGCCGAGGGAGAGCGGGTGGCCGAGGGCACCCTGGGGGGCACACACCTCCTGCCAGCCTGCCAGCAAGCCCCAAGGGCTCGGAGCAGAGAAGCACCGGAGGCAGAAGTGCTGAACTGAACCTGCTCCCTGTTGACTCCCCTTCTGCCACTGACGGGCTGCGCTCCTGAGCGCGGCCGGGAGCCAACGCTGCCGGTTCCCTTCTCGGACAATTTAATTGTCTCCCTGATATACACGTGCCGAGACTCCGGCACGCACTCGACTCACGGTGCTCGGAACGAGCAGCCAGTCACGACTGCTCCACTTGCCCGGCAGCGTCTCCACGAGCGAGAGGGGCTCAGCCGGCCGCACGCCCTGCGCTCCAAGACCTCGTGCGACGATGAGTGCTTGGGAAGCGGATAACGAGCACTCGCGGCGCTGCCAGCCGGCTACCGGCCACCCCGAGGACCCGCAGAGGGGGCTCCTCTCGCAGCACACAGCTGCTGTTCGCCTCCCGGCCCCCGACACGAGCACCTCGTAACAGCTGCTCTCGGGTACAGGAGACGACATCCAACAGTGCTCAAGTCCCGTGTTTCCACGCTGGAAACACTGGAAGCCGTCAGCGCCCACAGCGTGAGCCCACGTCTGCGGCGTGGCTCCACACGTGACGCTCCCCCTGCCCAGAGCAGAAGGATCGTGTCACACTCTGGGCCAGCTGCCTTTGCAATTTGCTGCCGTAAAACCGAACCTATCTGGAGCTACGGAAAACACAAAAATCAACTACAAAAAGCAGCACATCTTGTACTATTCCCAGCAAGAAACTCTCGGCTCTCCAGCTCCCCTCCTTCATCAAACACAGGAAGCTCGGTTGAACGGAGCTGCTGGTTCCTCACTTCAGCCCCGGGCAAACATCACAGGTGACTTTCTGCGCAGGCAGCGCTGTCTCCAACCCTCTGCCACGCGTCTTCTGGGCTCATTGAACACTGCAGAGCACTGGGAGGACCACAGCGCAACGGCTGCACGATGAGGGTGAGAGAACGAGCAAGGGGTGGCACCGGCGCAGGGCTCCAGCCCGCGGCTCCGCAGGCACGTCCCCGGCTGCAGCGCTGCTCCTGCCACCCGTTCGTCTCCCGCCGCCGAGGCGCAGGGAGACGCTTCCGCCAGCTGTGCCGCCCGGCGAAGCACCAGCACAGCGATGCTCTCTGCAACTTAAACGTACCCAAAAATAGCACCGAGTTTCTGAAGCGCTTGAGGTGACTAATTCCCACTTCCAAGGGCACCTTCCCAGATGCTGCGCTGCTGCTCCGGCAGTCAGCAGACGCTTCCCTTCCATCACACCCCCGGCCCCTCGGGGAGGCTACTCACAAGGTGTCGGACTCCATTCCAGGTGTGGTAGGTGAAGGGGAACGCCAGAGCGAACTTGGCAGAGTAGATGAGCGCAGGCCCCAGGCTGAGCGACTTCACCATGGCCAGGTAGTGGGGAAACTGCTCGGGGAGCAGCAGGGCGGCCAGGCCGAACAGGGAGACTCCTGGGAAAGACAGAGCCCACAGGTCAAGCCAGCAGAAGCGACACCAACCCCTCGCTGCCCGCAAAGAGCCCCAGGTCGCCTCTGTGTCTCTGGTTTGGTGACATGGCCAGAGCCACCACCAGCTCTTGGCGGCCTGCGAGGGAGGAGGGAGAAGGGCTCTGCCCGTTTGGCAGCAGCACCAGCTGCACCGTGACAGCGAGCGCTCAAACTGGGGCAGCAACGCCCTGAGTCTGGGTCCTGCGCCAGGGGCTGCGTTACGCCCAGAGACCAAACTGGGGTGACCTCACGCAGCTGCAGCCAAAGCAGCCCAAACTCAAGGCTCGAGGGACAATGAAGTTTGGAAAGGTAAGGTGGCAACTCCTCAGCAAGGACCCCAGATCCACGTCTCGGGACAGACACCCCTCTGCTGCCAGTCGCCGACACAGGCAGCGACCCAGCCAGGGTGCCTTGGCGGGCACCGGCAAAGGAACCGGCAGACAAAGGGACGGCCTGACCCGCGTGGCTGCGCTCGCTGCAGGAGCCGCAGCGGCTTCTCCTCCTCCTTTCTAGGCCAAGAGGGTTTCTCCAGATGGTGCTGCCAAAAGAACGGGAACGACTGCAGCCAGCAGTCAGCCACGTCGCCATCCACCCTCCGCTCAATAGCGCCCGATGCCACCGCAGCACGGCAGCTCGCGCGCCGCGGCCGCGGCCGGCACTGGCAGCGGGAGTCAACCAGCTGCTTCCTCGCTCAGCCACTTGTCTCCTCAACGGCCTTTGTGCCCGCCCTGCCAGGAGCGCAGGACGTCAGAGGCTCCTGTAATTCCAGGCCTTGATGGAGACGAGTTGAACGCTTCCCCCTCCGTCCCCCGGCTGCGGAGCTGCGGCCGGTGAAGCGATGTTCCTCTGTGCTCCACCAGCCGGGGAAGGGGATGGTTTCCCCCCCGGCAGGGGCTGATGGATCGGAGCAGAACGGGAACAGTGAACCTGCCAGCTCGGCCCGTCTGACAGCAAGCCGACGGGCACTGCAGCCCACAGGGCCGGGCACGTCCTGAGCTGCTGGAGGTAAAATCCCAAAGCGGGGCGGTGCCAGCACGCAGCCTTTCTGGCAGCTCTCACGGCTGCCGTGCAGTGCCCTGGGTGCACACAGAGCGGGGCACGCAGCCACCCGGAGGAGCCAGCTGGGCTCACGGGGTGCACGCAGGCAAAGTCGCCTTGCCTCGCTCGGAGCAGGCAGCCATGAGCTGCTCTCCCGCAGAGAATGTGCGCTGGCAGCACAGAGAGCCAACCGTGCCCTGGGCTGCACCCAGAGCAGCGTGGGCAGCGGGTCAAGGGAGGGGATTCTGCCCCTCTGCTCTGCTCTCATGAGACCCCACCTGGAATACTGCGTTCAGCTCTGGAGTCCCCAGGACAAGAAGGACATGGAGCTGCTGGAGCGGGGCCAGAGGAGGCCACGGAGATGATGGGAGGGCTGGAGCACCTCTGCCATGGAGACAGGCTGAGAGAGTTGGGGCTGTTCAGCCTGGAGAAGAGAAGGCTCTGGGGAGACCTTCCAGCACCTTCCAGTACCTGAAGGGGCTACAGGAAAGCTGGAGAGGGGCTTTGGACACAGGTGTGGAGTGACAGGACACGGGGCAATGGCTTTAAACTGGAAGAGGGGAGATTTAGACTAGATTTAAGGAAGAAAATTTTTACAATGAGGGTGGTGAAACACTGCCCAGTTGCCCAGAGATGTTGTGGCTGCCCCATCCCTGGAGGTGTTCAAGGCCAGGTTGGATGGGGCTTTGAGCAACTGAAGCTGGGGACAGAGGAGAGAAAACATCCACCTGGAGTCATGTCTCCGAACCAGGCAGAGGGGTCTTCCCTCCCGCCGCCCCCGCCCTCCATCGCCACGAGCAGACGAGAGGTGCACGCACCTAAGCTCAGCGCCACGCCGGTGCCCCGGTGCGTGATGGACATCGCCATGGGCAGGGACCACCTGCAAAAGAACCAACCTCGTCAGCAAAACAGGGCACACCACCAGGGAGGCCTCCGAGGCCGCGGGACCAAGCACAGCCCGTCTGTTCCTAGACAGCTCCGTGCTGCTGGGCGGGTATTTCTGCACCCGGAGTTATTCAAGGAATCCAGCCAGAGCAAAAGGGGAGAGACAGGAGAATTTGCAGAGGCAGCTTGGGAATGGCAAATGCCACTGGCACCGGTCTGGAAAGGGGAAGGGCGTTTGCTGAGAAAGCTTAAAAGGAGATGAAACAGGAGAAGACTGTAAGGCTCCTGCAGTTCAGGAACAAAGGGGCAGGGTGTGGGCATCCAGGCTCATGGACAAACCTGGAAAGGTGACAGAGGCAGCCCCAAAGAAGCCGTCACCTCTCTGAGGGAACCTGAGAGCCCCAAGTTGGCCTCCTGCCTTCACCCCCAAGGACCACCATCCCCACAGCGGGACACGCTGCTCTGCACAACCGCCCTCCACGGAGGCAGCCGCCTCTCAGCAGCACGTCTGGAAACGCTGCCCTGCCAGGGGCGCAGCTCTGGGGGGACTGTACCCCTCCACAACACCCCCTACAAAAAAGTGAGTGTCGCCAACTCCGTGGGGGAGGCTGCGATTCCCACACGCAGCTCGGACCGTTCGCAGCACCATGCAGAGGGTCCCCCCATCCTCTGCCCGAAGCGGCAGCGGGAACATGCACAGCCCTCCCACCCACGGGTGCCTCTGGGGACGCGGCCGTCGTGTGCCAAGGGGCTCTTACTTGTAAATAGTGACATGAGGGGACAAGGGGCGATTGGACTTGGTGTTCTTCTCCCAGAAGCGCGTCATCTCCTCCTTGGCCGTTGTTCCCATCGGGACAACGCTGCAAAAGAAGAGGAGGTGCGGAGAGACGGGCAGCGTTTCACCCCTGCCCGCTCCACTGGGCACTGCCACACTTTCCACCCTGCAAGACACGAGTTCCTGGTGGACACTGACTGCAGCAGCACAAAGAAGGGCTCCAGCTGTGCGCGGACAGGGGCACGGAGTGGATCAAGGAGAGGATCAAGGAGAGGATGGCTGCCAGCGCTCCCGGGTGAAGAACAATAACGCAGGGTGGGAAGCTGCTGCACAGGAATCCACTGAGCCAGCGGGGCCGCGCCACCCCCCGCAGCGCCACCCAAATCAGGGTATGGGATGTCAGATAAGGCGTTATGTAACACTGATAACATGCAACCTGCTCTTTACTGCCACGGTAATTGCACGCTGCACCAAATAAAGAGCTTGTAATTTAATGTGCCTGAGATTACACAGCAATTACACTTACAGCCCAATTTAGCAGAAAATTACTCTCTCTCCCTCAGCCCGGCAGCACAAAGTTCGGGAACGAGAGGGCTTCTGCGGCTCCCAGCCCTCCTCAGGCACAAAGCTGCCGCGCAGAGCGGCACGGAGGGGCGACAGGGGTACCCCCACCTCCGTGAGAGACCCCAGCCCGCCTCTGCGGCCAGCCAGGCTCTCCCTTCACCCCTGCCCACACCCCCCAGCCCCTCCATAAACAGGCTGCTCCCTCGCGGCGGCACCAACGCACGGTGTGGGTTGACCGGAGTCACTAAGCGGATGGAGCACACACACGCCCCAAAGCCTGAGATGGGATCCCTTGGGGAAGAACTTAATCCCGTTATTCCCAGTAAAACCTCGGACTCACTGTCGCACAGAAAGGCCGGGGCCGAGCCGAGCCAGCAGGAGCTGCCGACCGACACACCTGCAAGAGAGAAGACAGGAAGGCTTTGTGAGCGCCAAACTCGCGGCTGGAAACACCAGCAAGATGGGGCTGGGGAGGGGACTCGCCGCTTCGGTAGGTTTTATCTTAAAATCGATCTTAACACGAGGGGATCTGGGCTGCTCCTCCACAAATCTTCCCTCTCTCACACCGGCTCTTAACTCGAGCCTCTAGACTCTGCCCAGGGTTCAATCCTGACAACACCCTGGGATTAGTCGACTCGGCTGCGACACCTTGGCTGTAAGACAGACACAAACAGCACCCGAAGCTCCCGGCTACGCGGGGGCAGCCCATCCTTCACGCTCGCTACAGCAATTACCAGGGCGGGCGGCACACGGCCCCGGAAAGGCACATGTGCCAAGCTGCGCAGAAAGGGCTGGCTCAGGCCACCGCTCTCCACGTGTCCAGGAGGAAAACATCAACCCTCTCTCCTCCAAACGCTTGTTTTCGTTACAGCGTTTTGCTGCTGCTGTTCATTAAGCTCCGCGCACCGGCGAGACGGGCGGTCGCTGCCGCAGCCCGGCGCACGCGGAGTTTCAGCCGCGCCGAGGCTGGGGGCAGGAGGTAAAAAGGGATTTTGTGGTGCCCGAAGGAGTGGGAGTCGCTCTCGGCAGAGCATTGTGGTAACAGAGACTCTGACATTCGAGGGCATCTCTCCAGGAACGAGGAGGAACAGGCCCCGGCCCAGCACCGCTCGAGCTTTTGCAGATGTGGGCTGGAATCTGCGGCAGCCGCTCCGCTCCGGGACAAAGCGTAACGGGCAGCGCCGCCGTTCCTGACGGCGCGACCAGAACGAGGTGTGTCAGAACATCTGGCGCGCTCTTCCGCGGCACGACCACAAACACTAATTAATCTTCTCAAAGGTTCAAGCATCTGCACCAGCATCTCCTGCTGTTTCATTAACGGAGGCAGACGAATGACGCTCCGCTGCTCTTCAGTTGTCCTGCAGCTGGTCTCGAGGACATGGCAGGAAAAACATCCAGAGGTCAGCTTCCCACCAGGTGTAAACGCAAAACAAAAGTCATCATTATTAATCACTCTGAGTTCCTGTGTAAATGATAGTTAGGATGTTTCCTTTCAAAATCCTGCCTCGTGTCCAAAGGCTTGACTTTAAACACAGCAGGTTTTTAGGAAGGCATCCCAGTTGGATGTGAGAATTTTCGGCAATGCAGAATCCACCCCACGCTGCAGCAAAAATCCTTCTTTGAACCCTCCCTAGTCCATCAACGTGCCCCTGCAGCGCAGCCTGACAGAGACCGAGAGCTTCGGGGACGCGGCAGCGCCTGAGCCCCACCAGACCTCCACCAAGCCCAGTGCCGCGGCCGAGAGCAGATCCCAGAGAAAAGCCTCCGGAAACACACGGGAGCGCCCCCACCACGCGCAGCTGATGCGCTCCCTGAGCCAGAGGGTCTCGGTCCACAACAGACCACCCTGCCGCCTCCCAACCCCCCAACTTCCAGCACAGACTGGCGCGGTTTGAGTGGGCACAGAGCTCCAGCTCCTGCCTGTCCCGAGCCCCCCGGCTGCTGCCTCCCAGTTCTTGGGCGGCGGAGGAGGCGAACGATAAATCTCTACCTGCAGACCATTAACGATTTACACCCCTCTCTCGCCCCCCTCAGCCCTCTTTTCCAGACTAACAGGCCCGACCTCCTCCATCTCTCCTACGGCAGCCGCTCAGCACCTTTTCCGGGGGCCTGGGAAGAGCAAGGGCTGGCTCCGAATCACACACCATGTTCAAAACGAGAACAAAACCCACATCGCACTCGCGTTTTTTCAGAGCTAAACTCCTCAGCTAGAACTCCCCATTTTAATATTTTGGTTTCAGATGCAAAGCATCACGTCTTGCTTCAGTGCCACGACTACTGCTTGCAAAACGCAGCCCTCCAGCTGGGCAATCGAGGTCGCTCTGCACCAAGGACCTGTCCTCCTCGTTATTTATCACTCTCTAAGCTGTTCCATCATCTCCTGCGCTCCCTCCATTAACTTGCATTTTCTTCCAGATCACTGACAAACACGTTTTTTTCAAAAGAAGACTCAGCCCTACAACAGGATCCTCCAGACGCCCGCTGAGAGCTTCCCACAGCACCACAGCCACCGCCGGCCCTGCCCCGCGCCCGAGGAGGGCACAAAGACTCGGGGGGGGCACGGTGTTAAATACCGGGGACTTTACAGAGCACAGCCGCTCGCGCGGGGCTGGAGAGGGACAAGTGAAAAGGAGCCACTCAAACCACACATCTGTAAACAGATGGAACAGCACTGGCTGCTCACACCCACCACGCAGCCCCGGTAGCTCAGGAGGAGAATTTTGGAAGTCTTGGGGGACAGCTCTGGAGCAGCACCAGCTCAGCGTCACGTCGACAGACACCGCTGATGTTTATCCTGCAAGGCAGGTCTATAAAAACCACCCAGATCTCGCTGCGGAGGAGGCAAAGGAGAAGTGATCAGACATGCTGTTTCATCTGACAGGCGGAAGCAGACACGAGCTGAAGTTGCCAGGCTGCAACGCAGAGCGAGCGACTCGTTTTTCAAGCAGCGGCTGCGGGACGTCCGCCCCAGCAAGCGCCAGTCCCCTCCGCTCCCGCCGCTGGCAGCTCCTGCCTCTCAACAAACCCGCACACGCGACACGGCGCTTTCCACAAAAGCAGGACGGCTCCGACCGCTGCTGCAAACAGAATACATTAAGAGCCTGAAATCCCAAACATTGTCTCCGCGCTGATATCAAAGAGAATGTCGGGAACAGGGGGGCTGGGACGGGGGCAGTCACAGCCTCGAGGAGGCCCAGAGAAGCTGTGGCTGCCCCATCCCTGGCAGTGTTCCAGGCCAGGTTGGATGGGGCTTTGGGCAACCTGGTGTAGCAGAGGGTGTCCCTGCCCATGGCAGAGGGGTGGAACTGGGTGATCTTTAAGGTCCCTTCCAACCCAAACCAGTCTGTGGTTCTAACTTTCCGGTGGGGGTAGCAGATGGGAAAAGGCACCTTCAGGCCAAGCAAACCCAACGCCCTTCCCCACCCGCTCAGCACCGCGTCCTCCTGCGCGGGATCGCCGAGCTCCTGCGGCGCCAGCGGCACCCCGTCGGGTGGCCCTGAGGGGTGGGGGGCACCCCCAGCGCCAGCCGGGGGCAACATGGCCGTTTGTGCACCCAGTCACGGCCACGGGAGCCACCGGAGCCACCGGAGCCGCGACGGGGGGCGGGAAGGAGCGGGACCGCCCCCTCGGCAGCCACAAAGCGCCCGATCCCAGCCCCGCAGCTCACGGCGGGCTCCGCCACCCGCGCCCCGGGGGTGCCCGCCGCGGCGGGGCGGCTCCGTGCAGCCGCCCGCGGGGGCGACGCCTCACCGGCCGCCCGCACCGCCCGACACACACCGCGGGGCGAGGGGCGGAGCGGCGGCGCCTCCGGAGCCCGGAGAACGGCCGTGCCTGACGGCGGGGGCCGGCCGGGGCACGGCGGGCCCACGGGCGGGGGGGCGCGGCCCGCCCCCGCCCCGGGGCCGTTACCCGCGGGAACGGGGGGGCGGGAACCCGTCCCGGGACGGGGCCCCCACGGCCCGGCCCGCCCGGGGCCCCGTGGCGGCTCCGGGGCGCCCGCGGCCCCGCCGGGCCCCGCCCCGCCGGCCCGGCCCGGCCCAGCGGCGGCGCTCGGCCCCTCCGCGACGGGCAAACCGGCCCGGCCGCTCCCGGCGCCGCAGGTCCCGCCACGGCGCCCGGCCCGGCCCTCCCGGGAGTCACCTCAACGCCAGCGCCGCCATCTTGGAGCGCCCCGCACGCCGGAAGCGGCCGTGACGCACTTCCGCCCCCGCCGCCCGTTACACCGCGGGGCTGCGCGGCGGCTCCGGGCTGCGCGTGACACCCCCGTGCCCCACCAGAGCTCCCCGTGCCCCCCCGTTACCGCCCCCGTGTCCCCAGAGCTCCCCGTGCCCCCCCAGAGCTCCCCGCTCCCCCAGAGCTCCCCGTGCCCCCCCTGTTACCGCCCCCGTGCCCCCGAGCTCCCCGTGCGCCCCCGTTACCCCCCCCGTGCCCCCCTGGCACAGCACATCCCGCCCCCGAGCCCCCCCGTTACTGCCCCGTCCCCCCAGAGCTGCCGGGGCCGGGCCGGGGCCCTGCGGCCCACCCGGACCCCCGCCCGCCCCTGCGATGGGGACGGCGGCGCAGGGCAACCGGGCAGCCCGGTGCCCCCTCCCCAGCCGCAAACCCTCCGGGGTGGCACTTCCCGAGGAAAAGCCCCTGCGCGGGACACTGGGAGCTTTTCACCCCAAAACACCGCGTGCCCCAGCCGGCGGGAACCCGCCGGGGGTCGTTGGGCGGATTCCTGCTCCGGGCCTGGGCATGGTGGCACCTTGGTGGCTCCTCTGCACCCCACGGGGACGGACGTGCCCCTCGTGCCACGGCTGGAGCCCGGGGGAGCATCCATGGCCCCCCGATGGGTCCGGAGCAGAGGCTGCCGGGAGCGTGCTTGGCCCGAGGTGGCAGTGCCAGCCGGGAGCCCTGCACGGTGGGCCCGGAGTGGGATCGCACTGGAGGATGCCGGCAGCCGGCCCGTGGCCCCAGGACGGGACGCACCGGTGGCCCGCGGTGTGGCTGGCACTGGACCCCGAGCCCTGCCAGGCACGTCTGTCCCTGCAACCAACCGGAGACCGCGGCCGTGTGCTGGTGCCGGTGCCGTCCGGCTCCAGCCGCATTCCTGCTGAGCCACCTCCGCTGCAGGCGGGAATGCGGCTGGACAAAGGGTGCTGTGTGCCCGGCCCCCCCGCTGCGTGCTTCCCCCTCCCCACCCATCACCTCACTAAATGCCCCCTTTCAGCCCGGGGTGCTCAGCACCCCCGGCCCCCACCGCCCCAGCTGCCCAGTGCCCATTGGCCCGAGGACGGGTCACCGCTGGCATCATTCGGCACTGCTTGCTCTTAAACCTCAGCCCCCATCCCTCCGGCACCCTTCGGCACGCTGCTGGGCCCCGCACACCGCCAGCCCTCCATGCGGCTCGGAGCCGGCCAGTGACAGGCAGCCACCATGTCGCAGGGTGCCAGGGGCAGCAGCAGCCTCCTCCTCCTCACCGGGCTCCTCTCAGCGCTGGGTAAGCTGGGGATGGGGACAGGGAACCAGGGCTGCTGGTCCCGAAATCCAGATCCTGGGTGGTGGAGGGTAACGGGGACTCCAGACCCCTGGGAGGTGGCCATGGGGCTGGCAGCCACCCACCTGTCTGCTTTTGGGACCGTCACCAGCGGCGGCCGTGCTCTGGGGACGTACCTGCTGCCGTGCCCCGGCTCCTATTGCAGGGCTGCAAGGAGAATCCCAGCACCAGCCACCTCCCTGGGCATGGGAGAGGGGTGCTGGGTGCTGGACCCAACCCTGCCAGGGTCCCTGGGCATCAGCTGGCACTGCGACACGGTCCCCTTCAAGCCAGCCGTGGGGACACCGGGACAGAGGCTCCCTGCAAAGGCACCCGCGGTGGCACAAAGAGCTGCTGTCCCCTGCCAGCTCTTGTGCTTTCTCGCGGGCACAAAAGCCCTTTGGTGGCAGCACAGGGCTGGCGTGGGGGTGCAGACCTGCCGGCGGCCCCGTGCCAGGGGTTCCCTGCGGGGCTGATGGGTTTGTGCCCCCTGGCAGGGCCATCCCCGACGTTGTCCATCCACGTGTACACGCAGCGGGAGGTGCACGGCACCGTTGGCTCCCACGTCACCCTCTCCTGCAGCTTCTGGTCCAGTGAGTGGATCTCTGAGGACATCTCCATCACCTGGCACTTCCAAGCTGAGGGGTCCCGTGACAGCATCTCTGTAAGCGCCAGCTCCGCTTTGGCGCGCGAGGTGGCCCTGCCGTGCCTGGAACCACCGTGACCCCGATGTCTGTGTGTCTGTCCCCATCGCTAGATATTCCACTACGCCAAGGGCCAGCCCTACATCGATGATGTGGGCACCTTCAAGGAGCGGATGGAGTGGGTGGGCAACCCCCACCGCAAGGACGGCTCCATCGTCATCCACAACCTGGACTACACCGACAACGGCACCTTCACCTGTGACGTCAAGAACCCCCCTGACATCGTGGGCAAGTCCTCCCAGGTCACGCTCTATGTCTTCGAGAAAGGTACGGCGCCGGCGGTCCCCTTCCTCCTCAGTTTCCCTGCTCCAGCCAGGGGACCTGATGGGGCACTGGTGCTCCCACAGTGCCCACCCGCTACGGCGTCGTGCTGGGATCCATCATCGGTGGGGCTCTGCTGCTGGTGGCCGTGGTGGTGGCCCTCGTCTATCTCATCCGCTACTGCTGGCTGCGGCGGCAGGCAGTCCTGCAGCGACGGCTGAGGTGAGCCCCACTGCCCCATCGGGGCACGACCACCCTGAAATGGGGCTGCTGGGTGGGACCAGCCTGGGGTTGGCGTTTCTGAGCTGCTTTTTCCCTTTCTGCCCCAATTTTAGCGCCATGGAGAAGGGGAAGCTGCAGCGGTCGGCCAAGGATGCGTCCAAGCGCAGTCGGCAGGTGAGCGCCGAGGGGTTGGGGGGACACAACAGCCTGGCCAGGGGGCGGCAATTCCCTCTCCTACTTTTTGGGATGGGACGAGAGGCTGCGGGGCAAAGCCCCCGGGGCGGGGGTACCACGGTGCCAACGCTGCCTCGTCGCCGCAGGCACCTGTGCTCTACGCCATGCTGGACCACAGCCGCAGCACCAAGGCGGCGAGCGAGAAGAAAGCCAAGGGAGCCCCGGGAGACTCCCGCAAGGATAAGAAATAGCGGTTAGCAGGCAGGGAAGGTACCGTGGAGGCGGGCGCCGGGGCACCCCGGCCCCCCAAAGTCGTCATGACCATCGAGATGGAGCTGCGGGGGGAGGCTGCGGAGGCTGCCCGCCCCTCACCTGCCGTCCGCTCCCCCAGCAAGGGCAGCCTCAAGAGCGCCCTGATGAACATCATCAAGCCGAACTCGGGGACCTGACGCCTGGCTGCCGGCGGAGCCGGGGGGGCCAGGACGTGGCCCCCCCAGCTCCGGGAAGCGGCTACCCCAGGGTGCGGGACCCGGCGAGGAGCAGGGTGTGGTCCTCGCCCCAGGTCCCTCAGCCTCGGGGCCGTCCCAGCATCTCCCCACCCCATCCCGAAGCCCCTCGGTTGGTACCTTCCTCTGCGCAACCGCTGCCCTGCCCAGCCCCGGGCACTGATGTAATTTTTCTATCTGAAGACACAAACACTGAATTTTGGGTCTGTCCCCCCTGGGCTGCCTCGGTCCCCCCCTCCCCAGAGACCCGTGGGGTCTCCGTGGGACCGTGCCACCCCAGCCCTCCCCATATCCCCCCAAACCAGTCTCTGGGAGGGTTTCTGTGCCCCCATCGTTGCTCCTTTTCTGGCCGTTTTCTCGTCTCTCCCCGTGACTGAGCCCAAATGACGTCACGGGGTGGCCCCCGCCCCGTCCTCTCCATCCCGCTCCCGTCCCCCATTAACCCTCCCGCCCCGTAACCCCAGCCCCTCTGCGTCGGCCGGAGCCTCGTGGAGGAGGAGAGGCTGCAGCCGGGCTGGAGGAGCTGCCGGTGCCCATCACCCCGGAGCCAGGCGCCATTCCCCGACGTGTTTTTCTATGCCCTGTCCGTGTCTCCCGATCCCCACGGCGCCATTAATAAAACTCACATCTCCAGGACCCCAGTGTCTGCCCTGGCTCGTTGCTGGTCCCTGCTCGAGGTGGGGGTGTCTGCAGCGGGGGCAGAGGGTGGCTGAGCACTTGTGAGCTTGTTGCGTAGGGGCCCACCACCTCCCACAGGGCAAGGGACATCGGTGCCACTGTGCCTCAGTTTCCCCAGGGGTGAGGTGATGTCTCATCAAAGGGTGTCCTTGTGGCACCCCAGGGACCCCCACTTGGTGAGTGAGGGCTGTCCCCGAGGCCACCCATAATGGGTGCGCCCCACCCTAGGGCCACCTTCCCCCTCATCCCCATCCAGCCGTTAATTAAAGTCACTCCAATTAACACAGAGGCCAAGTCTCATGTCCTGCCCTGGGCACAGCCCCGGGGTGGGCAGGGGTCTCCCTGGGGCAGGTGGGGGTCTCACTCCACGGCCATTGCTCAGCCGGTGGTGACTGTCACCATCCCAGCAGCGGGGCTTATGGCTGGGGGGGCGGCCAGGGCGACGGGTGACTGCGCTGGAGCGGAGTGGGAGCGCTCCCACGCCAGGGCTCGGTGCCAGCCCCCAGCCCCATCCCGCCACTGCACCACCCGACTCCGCACGGGGCGCACCGGGAGCGCTCGCTCCCACACCGACACAGCCGAGGCCCCGCGCTGCCCCCCCGGCCCTGCTGCCAGGTCTATAATTGACTTTTCCCTAATAAGTCTGCGGAGCGAGCGGGGGCCGAGCCCCAGCGCCGGCACCCCCGGCACGTCCCCTGGGCCCTGCCTCTCCCTTGGCCCCGATGCTGTTTTTCTTTCCAGGGAGCTATTTCTGCCAACGCGCCGCGGCTCCGTGCCGGGTCCCAGCGTCCTGGGTCACCCCGTGGCATCAGGCACCGCAGGGACTGGCCCCCACAGCCGCCTGGCGCCCGATCCCAGTGCGAATCCCGCACGAGGCTTTATTTGAACCACCCCAAAGCACCTTTTTCTCGTCACCAGCAGGTACCTCCTGCGGCTGCTCTCGGCGGTGCTGGGGAGCCAGGGCTGGGAACAGCTACCAAAGCCGGCTCCAAGCAAAACTTTGATGCCCGGAGGGACACGGCACTGTGAGGCCTTCATCCCCAGAGGAAGAGGAGCAAGCATCTTTTGTTGCTGCTGCAAAGAGCAGTGGAATGGGAAATGAGGCGGCGGCTCCAGGGGCGGCTCCGGGGGCTGAGACCCAGCGGCTGATAAATGAAGCAGAATTTCACGGGAAAGACCCCAAATGTGAGGGTGACGGGAGATCCTGGGGGGTTGGAGCCATTCCCAAAGTGCCAGCCAAGAGGCCCCATCCCAAGGGGGAAAATCCTCCACCCACATCCCAGAGACATCCCTGTCCGTGCCCCCCCCCAGGTGAGAACAGCCTGGCCCCAGGGACCTGCAGGGCTGTTTTTAACAGGGGGGGCTCCAACCCAGCCCCCCAGAGAACAGGGACCTGGGGGTCCCACCGGCCCTCCCACAGAGCACACACCAGCCCGGCTCCTCTTCCCGGATGGTTTATTCTTTACACATGCTAAAAGCCCCCCCCAGGCGAAGGGACGGTGACAACGACAGGAGTGTGGGGAGGGGGCAGTGCGAGGACGAGGAGCTCTGGTTTCCCGTGGGGGGCTGCAGCCTGCAGCAAGACCCGTCCCCCTCAGTGTCCCATCCCCTGGGACAGGACAGGGGCTTCCCCTGCTCGGGGGACACTGGACCCCCCCCCCAGCACAACCTCGGCAGCCGGTGTCATCGTCACGGACAGGAAAATCAGGGCTGTCCCAGGGAAAAGGGCATTTCCGAGCCATCCCCTCGCACAAGGGCCACCACCACTCTGGGGGACACGGGACTCAGTGGTGTCCCCCCCAACATCAACCCCCCAGCTTCACCCGGGTCCTGGCTCAGGGGTGGGCGAGGGGTAGGAAAGGGCTGAGCCGCCCCCCGGCCCTGCTCACAGAGGATGGGGCAGCTCTGACACGGCAGAGGTCAGGATGCAGCCGTGCCCACGTGCAAGAGTGGGGTGCCCGCCGCGGGCAGGGGGTCTCAGGACCCCACAGCCACTCAGGGCCCCGACTCCTTCTTCCGCTTCTGGAAGCGACGGAATTTGCCCTGGATGGCGAGTGCGGCTTTCTCCGTCTCGGGCGCACTCAGGTCGATGTCGATCTCCTCCTCCTCCTCCACCTTCTTGGGGTCGCCGGCTTTGGCTGGGGGGGGGGTGGGACAGGACAGAGGCTGCCCTGGTTACAGCCTGGCACCCCCAGACTCACCCCAGCACCCAGGGAGCACCCTGACCACCCCCCCCCCTCACAACAGGGGACACCCAGGGGCACCCTATCACCTCCCATCAGGTGAGGGACACGCAGGGGGGCACCTCATCACCCCTCCACCAGGGGAAGGACAGAGTGGGTCCCCAAATCCACCCAGGTGTCACCCCCCCACCATGGTGGGGACACAGATCCTGGAGGTTCCAGGGACGGGAGCAGCCCGTGGGGTCCCAGGCACCGGGGCAGAGCGGGGGTCCCAGGGGGGCATGGGACAGAGGTGACACGGGTGACGGGGCGCCCTGCAGGATGCATCCCGCCGGTGCTGGGGGTCCTCACCTTCCTCCTGCCCGCCGGGGGCCTCAGCCGCGGAGGGGGACTCATGGGGGCTGCGCTGCGGAGAGAACGGGGCGCCCGGGGGTGACACGGGGCCCCCGGCAGCAAACCTGCACCGAGTGGGGCACGGGCTGGGCTTTGCCAGGGACCCCCCCCGGGCCTCCGGGGTCTCTCCCCGCCTCCAGCCACCCCCCGCGCCGGGTGCGGCATCCCCTCCCGCCCCCCCTCTTCCCAGGGCAGCTGCTCTCCCAGCCCGCTGCTAAAAATAAGAGGAAAAGGGAAAAATCCCTCGTCCGGCACCGGCACCGAGCCCCCACCTCGCTCATCGCCGCTCCGGTGCCGGTGCCGCCGCCGCCGCTCCCGGTGTGCGGCGCCCCCCGCTCCGCCGCCTTTATAGGGGCGCGGCTGAGTGACAGCCGCGGGCAGCCAATGGGGCGCAGGGGCGGGCCGGGCGGGGGACCCGCCCCCCCGCGTGTCTAACCCCGCCCCCCCGAGCCTCGACGGCCCGCGGAGCCGAACCGGGGGGGGGTCCCGGGGGGCGCGCGGCCGTCCCCGGGCACCCCGAAGGTGGTGGGTGACACCCGGGAGGTGCCCGGCCCCACTCGGGGGCAGCAACGGCGCCGGCACCTCCCCGCGGCGCCCGAGAACCGGCCGGGGACCTTCCTCCAGGGCACCAGGGGCAGGACGGCCGCGGTGCCCGTCCCAGCACCCGCGTGTGTCCCTTTGCCCACCTGTTCCCTGCTTCTGTCTGTCCCTTGCCTGTCGCCTCCGTGCCTGGCCATGCCCCACGTCCGGCCGTGCCCCACGGCTGCCATGCCTCCGCCTGTCCCCGCCTGTCCCTCCCGTGCTGCCTGTCCCCGCCTGCCGCAGCCTCGCTCAAGTTCAAGGTTCAAACTCCACGGTGCTCTGACTGGGAGGCGACAGGGACGAGCGGGACCCAGGCGGCCCCTCGCCGTGCAGCGGCAAGTACCAGGGGCACCGGCAGCACTGGTGGGCACAAGGTCCACCGGCACCAGCTGGCATCAGCTGCCTTTGGGGGCGTCACACAGACAGTTTGGTGGTGGCCGGGGCAAGGGTGGGCTGGCGCACGAGGGCAGTGTGCCATGGGGCGTGGGGGACGTGGTGGCTTAAAGGGGACGCGGAGCAGGAGCCAGTGTTGGGGCAGCAGCCGCGGGACGGGCAGTGCTGCCTGCGGGGCGCAGTACCGGGTGTTGCTCGAGCAGGAACCACGGTGTGCACACACACACACACACACACCCCCCCGTCCTGCAGGCTCTGTCCTCCCTGCAGTCTGTCTGCTCCAGACACCGTCACCCGTGTGCTCGGCCATGTCCATTTCGAGCCCCTCGGATGCGGAGAGCAGCCCCTGCCCACTGCGGGGCCCCCAGGTCCCGGTGGAGGAGGACACAGAGCCTGGGGAGGAGAAGGTCTGCGCCGTGTGCGGGGACCACGCCACTGGGTACCACTTCCACGTCATGACCTGCGAGGGCTGCAAGGGCTTCTTCAGGTGGGGGCTACCACTGTGGGGGTACCCAGGGTGGCACAGGGTGAGTGCCAGGGGATGGAATGGCATGAGACAGGGTGGGAGGGACAAGATGGAATAGGATGGAACAGGATAAGATGGGCTGAAATGGGACAGGACGGTGCGGGATGAGAGAAGGGGACAGGGCAGGATGGGACAGGTGGGATGGGACAAGACACAACGAAGTAGGATGGAATAAGACAGGACAGGACAGGACGGGGTGGGACA
The DNA here is from genome assembly GCF_009769465.1 of Tauraco erythrolophus. Classification (NCBI taxonomy): domain Eukaryota; kingdom Metazoa; phylum Chordata; class Aves; order Musophagiformes; family Musophagidae; genus Tauraco; species Tauraco erythrolophus. The sequence goes on along the minus strand of NC_141467.1, from coordinate 25,860,059 downwards.
AGATGGCATGGTGCTGCCGCTATGTGCTTGGACCACCCGGCACAACAATGACAGGGTCCCGGGGAGCTGGAGGTGGCCCCTGCCTGGGGCATCCTGTCCTCAGCCCCTGCTGCCCCTCTGCCCGCCCCGGGGAGACGCAGAGACAGTCCCATTGCCTCATGCCGGACCCCGCGCCTGTGTCCCCCCCAGGCGCTCCATCAACAAGGGCGTCCGCTTCACCTGCCCCTTCACCCGGAGCTGCCCCGTCACCAAGGCCAAGCGGCGGCAGTGCCAGGCCTGCCGCCTCCAGAAGTGCCTCGACGTGGGCATGCGGAAGGACAGTGAGTGCAGTGGCACAGGGACAGTGGGGGGGGAACATGGGGGGAGCGCGGACATGGTGACACAGGGGAGACCTGGGGGGGGAGAGGGGGACATGGAGCAGAGGGGAGAGGAAGGACCTGGGTAGAATGGCATGGGGAAAGGGGATGAGGGGGACCCAGAGGGGACAAGAGGGGACATGAGACAGAAAGGACTGGCCTGGGTGAGAGGACAGGGGAGGACACAGGGGCAGAGGGGACTGGACAGCCCAGAGACAAGGGGGACCCGCTTGGGGAGAGGGGACCACGGGGCAGTGGTGGCTCTGAGCTCCTGGGGGGCTACGGGGGGGGCTGCGCCACCAGCGACCCGGTTCCCGGGCCGGGGGTGACGGCGGAGTGGCAGTGATCTTGTCAGAGGAGGCGCTGCGGCAACGGCGGGCGCTGCGGAGGCAGCGGCGGCTGGCACAGGAGCAGCCGGGGGGGCTGACAGTGGAGCAGCAGGAGCTCATCGACATCCTCATCGCGGCCCACCAGCGCACCTTCGACTCCAGCTTCTCCCAGTTCACACACTACCGGGTCAGTGGGGCCCCTGGGACCCAGCCGTCCCCCATCCCCGCGGGCGCCCCGGCACGGTGCTAACACCTCAGCTGCCACCGCCACAGCCCGCCGTGCGCCTGTACATCCCCAGCCCACAGCCACAGAGCCCACCAGAGCTGGGCGGCCCCACCGCGTGGCCACCGTCCCCACAGCCGGACTGCCTGGATGAGGACGTGCTGCCCGATGTCTTCTCCATGCTGCCCCACATCGCCGACCTCAGCACCTTCATGATCCAGCAGGTCATCAACTTCGCCAAGGAGATCCCAGCTTTCAGGTCTGGGGGGGAGGGCACGGGCAGGAGACCCCCACCGCCACCCCAGCCCTGACACCGCCCCTCACACCCCCGGCAGGACTCTACCCATCGACGACCAGATCTCGCTGCTGAAAGGGGCCACCCTGGAGATCTGCCAGGTCCAGTTCAACACCGTCTTCAACGCAGAGACCAATGCCTGGGAGTGCGGGCAGCACTGCTACACCATCCAGGACGGAGCCCTGGGTGAGGAGGGTGGGCAGAGATGGCGGCACTGGGGAGCGGGGACAGCCACGTCCCCGTCCCGGCTCACCCACCACCGCCCCGCTTCCCCCAGCCGGCTTCCAGCAGATCTACCTGGAGCCGCTGCTCAAGTTCCACATCAGCCTGAAGAAGCTGCAGCTGCACGAGGCCGAGTACGTCCTGCTCCAGGCCATGCTGCTCTTCTCGCCAGGTAGGGACCGCTGGGGCACGGCGGGCTGTCCCCTCGGCCCCGCTGATTGTCACCCACCCGCCCTGCGCCCCCAGACCACGCCGGCATCGCCCAGCGGGACTTCATCGACCAGTTCCAGGAGAAGGTGGCGCTGACACTCAAGAGCTACATCGACCACCGGCACCCCATGCCCGAGGGCAGGTATGCGCCACGAGGGGACTGGCACAGCCGCAGTCCCCTGCGCCGCGGGGATGACCACCGGGTCCGAGCCGAGCGACTCCCCCTGCCCCAGGTTCCTCTACGCGAAGCTGCTGCTGCTGGTGACGGAGCTGCACACGCTGAAGGTGGAGAACACGCGGCAGATCCTCCACATCCAGGACCTGTCCTCCATGACGCCGCTGCTCTCCGAAATCATCAGCTAGAGCCCGCGCCATGCTCCAGCCCCCGGCTGCAAGCACCGGGGCTCACCGGCCACCACTGCACTTTACGGGGCAGAGTAAAGCTCCTTTATTTTTCCAGGCTCCGTGGGTGTGTGCACACTGGCACCGCTGGCACCTCCAGCCCCGGCCCGAAGCCACCCTCTGCGCCGCTGGAGGGAAACCAAGGCAGAGCAGAGGTGGGAGCAGAGGGAAGCGCGGCGCTGGGGCGAGGAGAGAGGCGTGGGCAAGCACCGGGGCCAACGGAGGCCCCCGGCCCCGAGCGGCAGCTGCTCCTCAGCCCGAAGGCGCCAACGGCCACCGTGCGCTGTCACACAGCGTCCCCCGGCCACGAGGGACCGCGTTCCCCCTCCACGGGCTCCTCCAGCCCTGGCACCATGGCACGAGAGCGGGGCCCAGCCGGCACGCCCTCGGCGTGGCGGCTCCCTGAGCAGGATGGTGGCACACGCCGCCCACCTCTGCGGCCCTCAGCCCACGATGATGCTGAAGCCGCAGTGGAAACGGTTCTTCCAGTGGTTGAGGAAGGCGCCCAGTGCCAGAGTGACAGGCAGGGGGGGCAGCTTCTTCTCCAGCACGCCCGCGACGCTCCAATTACTGTCCAGGAGTCCTGCCGGGCAGACAGGGTGAGTGCCCGGCCGGTGCCAGGGCCGCCGGGTGCCGGCGCGGCTCCTCGCTCACCTCTGAAGACCATGTTGGCCTGCGGCAAGTTGAGCTGGTAGCCAAAGGCAAAGGTGGTGTCCTGCAGCCGCGTGTTGGCCTCCAGCTCCACCCCGACCTGCACCTGGAGGGCGGAAAGCATGAGGCCTCGGGGGCACAGGGACACGCGGGGTATGGGGACGTGCGGGGGACGCGGACCTGCTCGTTGGCTCGGTGGTAGTAGCTGGCGTGGGCACCGCCGTACCCCACGTTTAGCGTTGCCACCCACTTCAGAGCTGGAAGAGAGAAGCAAAGCAGAGGGCGAGGGCAGCCGGGGGTGTCCCCTCAGGGCTGGCACAGCAGGTGGGACCCCCGGGGCTGCACCTGCGGCCCCCTGGAGCGCCAGGCGCCCTCGTACCCGTGTATTTGCCCGCCAGCGTGAGGATGGCTCCCTCCTCCCCCGGCCGCCGGTGATAGACCATCTCCCCGCCCAGGACCAGGCGGGAGGTGACGCTTTGGAGGAAATGGGCCACCAGGATCACTGTGGGGACAGCACAGCCCTCAGCGCTCGGCCCACCCCGTGCCCGGCAGCTGCAGGGGCACACCACGCTCACCGGACTCGCCGAGGAGGTCGGGGTTGCCGAGCGTGAGGGTGGCGGTGCAGTCGTCCCCCCGGTACTCGCCGTCGAACTGCCACGTCATGAACTTGGCCTGGTGCGTCTGCAAGGGGACGGGCACCGCGGCGGGTCCTGCCACCGTCCGTGCCACTGCCTGGGGGTGATGGAGACGCCCCGGCACCCCCTGCCCTGGCGTCTTCTCCCACCCGGCCCCACCTGGAAGACAGCTTTGGTGCGGATGCGCTCGGCCACGAGGTGCAGCACTTGGGCGTTGAGGCTGCCGCTGTTGTCCATGTCCCCGACCAGCATGGGGAAGGCCTGGGAATGGGGTGGGTCAGCTGGGCGGGCAGGGACACCCCTGTCCCCGGCCAGAGCTGCGGGCTGGGACTCCCTTGGACCCCCTTGCCCTGCCATAGCCCTCACCCATCCTGGTGGCACCTTTATGCCACTCAACCACCCTCATTTCAGACCCTCTCAGCCACTCCGAGGACACCCACCATCCCATGGCCACCCGGTGCCTGTCCCAGGACCATCCCAGGACCATCCCACGGCCACCGTGCAGCTGTCCCAGGACCACGCCGAGGCCACCCCGAAGCCACCCTCCCTGACGGGGCCACCCCGGGGTGCAGACCCTCACCTCGGTGGGGCTGAGCTGCCGGTCCCCCCACGAAGGTGGCGTTGAAGCGGTAGCTGGAGGGGCCCAGGGTGCTCATGTGAACCGTGTGTGTCACCTGCGGGGGCGGCGCGTCAGCAGGGGCGGGGGGTGGCGGCGGCGGCCCCCCCTGCAGCACGGCCCCGCGGGTCCCGGCGGGTCCCCCCTGACCTGGAAGTGGCTGCTCAGGGTCTTGGTGACGATCAGCTTCACCCCCTCCATCTGCTGCGGGAAAACCTCTGCGGGAGAGCGGGGCTGAGCGGGGCCAGCCCTGCCGCCCCCCCGGGACACCCTCCCTCTCCCAGGGCCGGCCCCGTGTCCCCCCCCGGCCCCGGAGCCCCCCCCGGTCCCGGTGGCCTCCCCCGGCCCCGGTGGCCCCCCGGTGGCCCCCCGCCCACCTTTGCACTGCCGGTGCAGCTCATCGAAGCTGCCGGGGCTGCCGAGCGGCTCCCCCCGGCGCGGGGCGCGGGGCGCGGCGGGGCGCAGCGCGTTGCCCATCGCCCGCTCCGGTCCGGTCCGGCCCTACGGCCGCCCGCCCCCCCCGTCCCCACCGGACGCCGCCATCGCGGCCGCGGGCGCCGCCACCGCCGCCGGAAGCGGCTTCTCGGAGCCGCGTCCGCCCGACGCCGCCGCCGCCATCGCGGGTGCGGGCAGCGCTCGCCGCCCATTGGCTGAGCCGGCGGGGCGGGGCGGGGCGGGGCGGGGCGGGGCGGGGCGGGGCGGGGCGGGGCCCCCCGGACACCGGGGCCCCCGGACACCGGTCCCCGCGCGCCGCCGTCCCGGGGCCGCCGCGTTCCGCCCCCGCGGGCTCAGCCCTGCCGGGCCCCCCCGTGTCCCCCCCCGGCATCCCTGGACCCGCCCCAGCCGTATCCCAGTTCCCCCCCCGTGACTCCCGCCATGTCCCCTCCCCATCCTCCCTCCAGATCCCATCTCCCCGTTATCTCCCCCGTCCCCAGTCCCCCATCCCCCTCTTTGGCCCCTGTGCCTGCACCGCCCCCATGTCCTGTCCCCCCCCCTGCTGCTGTCACCAGCAGCTTTCCTGGAAAGGGCTCAGAGGAGAAGGGGCCCGGTGGCCCCGCTGGTGACCAAGGCGACAAATAGTTTTTGTCCCCAGTGCCCTTTGGCCGTGTGTTCCCAAATAGCACCAGAGCTGGCCCTTGCCCAGCCCCATGGCGGGTGTCCCCAGGGTCCCCCCCCTTGGGTGCCCTCTCCAAGACCCCACGGGGACGGCCCCTGCCTGCCCCGCGCTGAGTCACGCCATCATGTTGGCGGCCGAGGGTCAGCGATAAGGCGGGCAACGACCTTTGCCCCACGGGTGCTGGCGGCAGCCGGGGTGGGCCGGGGTGTGCAGGCCCCCAAGGTGCCCCCACTGAGCCGGGACACCGGGGTGGGGCGGCCACCAGGAACTGCAGGGCTGGGGCAGAGGGGCTGGTGGGTGCTGGAGGAGGGGTACGGGGGGCCCTGGGGCTGCTCTGGAGTCCTGCGATGCCGTGGGGCTACAGCCCGCTGTGGGGCTACACGCCATGGGGCCGCACATGCCACAAGGCTGTGACATGCCACGGGGCCACCACTTGCCACAGGGCTCCAAGAAGCCATGGTGCAACCATGTGTCCTGGGGTACAACAAGCCACAGGACCAGCACATGCCACAAGGCCACCAGCCAAGCCCCCCCTGCAGCAGTCCTGGCCCCCAGGGACCCCCACAGCCCCAGTCCCTGGGCCATCGTCACCCACTGTCCATGTCCTGCCCATGGCCACGGGGCCTTGGGGACACAGGGACAGGGCCCTGGGGGTGCGGGGCCCCCCCCGGTGAGGACGAGGAGGGGCCATCCCCCGCAGCGACCCTTACCCCTGCTCTGTTTACCCAGGCTGTGGCGAGGGCCGGTACGGCCCCCCTGGCCCAGGGGCGGGAGCTCACCTGGGGGATATAAGCAGCCCCCGAGGGGGCACCCACAGCCCTGCGCCCCCCGAGTCCTGTCCAGGTGAGCCGCAGCCAGGACACCGTGCCAGGGCAGGATGGGGCCATGGGGCAGGGATGGGGCTGTGGGGCAGGATGGGGCCAGAGGTGCTGGACGTGCCGCAGGGTGGGATGGGACAGGATGGGATGGGATGGGATGGGATGGGATGGGATGGTGTCAATAGAGCCATGAGGCTGGGATGGGGTAGGATGGGACCATGGGGCCAGGATGGAGTGGCAGTGGGATGCAGAGCTGCAGGGCAGGATCGGGGAAGGAGGAGGACTGGGATTCACGAGGTGGGATGGGATGGAATGGGGCAGGATGGGACGCTGGGGCAGCGATGGGACGGGGAGAAGGGGATGAGGAGCTGCCGAGGGACGGAAAGGGCCAAGAGGGGACAGCAGAGCGGCGGGACAGGTCTGGCACTGCTGACCAGCCCCACGGCCCCCGGCCCGCTGCCCCCAGCCCGCCGCCATGAAGGTGCTCGCTGCCGCCCTGCTGCTGCTCTGCGCCTGCGGCCTCCAGGCCGCACTGGTGCGGCGCGAGGCCCCGGCTCCGGAGGCCGCTCCTGCAGCCGTCGAGGATTTCTTCAGTCGCCACTTCCAGTCCTTCTCCGAGTTCATGACCAAGGAGCTCCCGCAGCAGCTGCGGGCGGAAGAGCTGCGCAGCCAGGCCGAGTACGGCGGGACGGGGGGCGGGGGGCGCCCCTGGGCCCCCCGGGCCCCCCCTCACTGGCCGCCTCTCCGCAGGGCCTACCTGGAGCGGGCCAACGAGCGGCTGGTGCCGCTGGCCCAGGAGCTGCGGACCAACGTGCTCGGCCTCTTCTCCTCCCTGCTGGAGCTGGGCAAGGGGAAGGGCGAGGGGCAGCGCTGAGCGCGGCCGCGGTGCCCCCGCACCCCCACACCCCCCCACGACAATAAAGCTCTGGAGCCGCTGCGGTGTCGGTGGTGCTGCGGGACCGGGGGGGCGGCGGGAGCGCGGCTGAGACCCGACGACTCAGCTCTGCCAGCGCTAAAGATGGAGGCGTCAGGTCGGCGTCGCGCCGTGCCCGTGCCCTCAGTAAAGATGGCGGGGCCGCCCCGCATATCCCGCCCCTCCGTCCGCACCGCGCCCCTAAGCAGATGGCGGCAAGGGGGCAGCAGCTCTTCCGCCGGCGTCACTACTTCCGCCCGGGCCAACATGGGCCGCTTCCGGCGGCGGGGAGATGGCGGAGGAGGCGGCGCGGCGGGCGGTGGCGGAGCTGCCGCTGCTGCGGACGGCGGCGGGGCCGCGGGACCGGGAGGGCTGGGCGCCGCGGCTGAAGGAGGAGTACCGCGCGCTCATCCAGGTGCGCCGGGCTCGGTGCCCCGGTGCCGCCGGCCCCTCCCGGTCCCCCCCGGTTCCCCCGGCCCCGGGGCAGCCCCGCTCACCCCGGCTCCCACCCGCAGTACGTGGAGAACAACAACGCGCCGATAACGACTGGTTCCGCCTCGAGTCCAACGCCGAGGGCACGCGGTGGGTGCGCGGGGCCGGGGCCTCCCGCCGCCCCGGGGCCGCCCCGGTGTCCCGGGGGTGCCGGCGCTGAGGGCGGCGGGGCCCGGCCCCCCCGTGTTGCAGGTGGTTCGGGAGGTGCTGGTACATCCACGAGCTGCTCAAGTACGAGTTCGCCATCGAGTTCGACGTGAGCGGCGGGGGGAGAGCGGGGGGGGGCGCGGGGTCGGGGGGGCGCGCGGGGCGCTGACCCTCGTCCCGTCTCGTGTCCCCCCCCCCAGATCCCGGTGACCTACCCCGGCACCGCCCCCGAGATCGCCATCCCCGAGCTGGACGGGAAGACGGCCAAGATGTACAGGTGGGTGGGCGGTGCTGGGGCTGGGGGCGCCCCCGGCCCCGGGGGGGGGTGGGTGGGTGGTCCGGGAGAGGTCCCGGGGGCGCTGGCGGCTGCCTCCTCCCCGCAGGGGCGGCAAGATCTGCCTCAGCGACCACTTCAAGCCGCTCTGGGCCAGGAACGTCCCCAAATTCGGCTTAGCCCATCTGATGGCGCTGGGGGTGAGTCGGGGCGGGGGGTGTCGGAGGGGCGGGGGGCCCCGCAGGGCCGCTCACCCCCTGTCCGCCCCGCAGCTGGGCCCCTGGCTGGCCGTGGAGATCCCCGACCTCGTCGCCAAAGGCGTCATCCAGCACAAGGAGAAGTGAGCGACGGGGTGGGGGGTGCCGCCCCCCCCCCCCCAGGGGGTGCTGCCCCCCCTCGGGCTGCCACCCCCCGCCCCCCCCTCTGCGCTGCTGCTCTTCAATAAACTCTTCAGCCCCCGGCCTTGCCCCCGCCTGCTGCTCTGGGGGGTCCCGGGGGGGGGGGGTAGGGGGGTCCTGACGCCCCCCCAGTCCTCGGAGGTCCGGCGGCCGTGCGGGACCCTACAGTAACACTTTATTTGGGGACGCTGTCGCTTTAAGAAGACCGGGCGCGGCGGGCCCTTTAAGAGCGGGCGGGGACGCTGCGTGGTCTCCATGGTAGCGGGGAGGGTGGGCGGGGCGCGGCGGCCGCGCAGGCGTAGTGCGGCGCGCGGAGGCCGCCGGAGGCGGGGCGGCGGGCGGGAGGAGCAAAGATGGCGGCGGTACTGCGGGAGGTGTTGCCATGGCGGCCCGCGGCAGGTAACGGCGGCGGGCGGTCGGCCCGCGGGGGCGGGGGGCACCGGCGGCACCGGGGAGGGACGCACCGTGGGAGCCGGGGGGGTCTGCGGCGCCGGGCGGAGCGCGGGCAGCGGCATCGCCCCCCCCCCGCCCCAGGTGCGCCCCCGGCCCCGGGCAGGGGGCGGCGTTGCGGCAGGGGCTCGATCCCGGGGCGCGGGGAGTGGTGCCCGCGGGGCGGGGGGGCACGGTGCCCCGCGGGAGGGGGTGACCGGAGCCCGGGGGGGCCGCGGGCCGAGGACGGGGGTCCCGGAGCGCGGGGCGGGGGCCGAGGCCGGTGCTGTCGTGCGGCGGGCGCCGCTCGGCCCTTCCCGGCGGCCGAGGGCTCGGGGGTCCCGCCGTGCCGCGGCCCCCGCCCGCACCGCACCCGCAGCGGGAACGCCCCCCCACATCCCCCCGCGCCTGCGGGAGCCGACCGGCGAGCGCCCTGCGGGACTGGGCTCCCCGGGGGCCGCTCCCCGGGCCAGCCGCCGCCGCCGCCGCCCTTGGCGTGTGCCGAGGGCCGCAGCCCCCGCGCGGGGCTGCACCCCCGCAGCACCCGGTGCCCCGCGAGAGCCGGCCGCGTGTCTGACCGCCCGGCAGAGCCCGGAGCGGGCGGGCGGGAGGAACCGTCTCCCGGTGGTGCCGTGACTCCCCCGCCGGCTCGGGGAGCGCTGTCGGGCGAGGGGTCCGCGGGGTCCCGCCGGAGCCGCGCCGTCCCCCGGTCCTGCCCGGTGACCCGGAACGTCTCTCCCTGTGCCGCAGGGCCCCCGCCGACGGGACACTCCTCACCGGCCGCTCGCCGCGGGGGGCTGTGAGCCGCGCTGGTGCAGGAGGTGGCGGCGAGAGAGGGTGGGTGCGCGCCCCGCTGCCCCCGCGCGCCAGCCTGGCACCGCTGGCATCAGCCCGGTCCGTGTCCCCACAGGGCTCCGCTCTCGGCCGTCCCCACGATGCCCCAAGCCTCGGAGCACCGCGTCAGCCGGGCCAGGGACCACGCCGTCGTCACCTCCCAGCCCAAGGCTGCCGCCAAGCTGCCCAGCGGGCACCGTGCCCTGAGCCAGGAGCGCCATGCTGCCGCCCTGGCCTCCGCCGCCAACGGGCTCTCCCCGGCCCCCAAGCTTCGCCTCCTGCCGCCCCGGCCCGGCCCGCTGGACGACCGTGGCAAGAAGCTGGAGCTGGACCGGGGTCGGGCCTCGAAACGGGGGGAGGCTCTCCGCGGCTCAGCGTGCCGGCGGGGGCCCTGAAGGCAGACCATGCGGTGCGGGTTCCCGGCTCTCCGCAGGCAGGTGCCGTGCCGGGCAGCGCCTCCTTCTCCCTGCCCCCGGGGCCTCGCTGGCAGGGCGCGAGGCGGAGCGCCGACGGAGCAACCTGGCCGCTCCAAATCTATCAGCATCGGGGACCTGAGCCACGGCGGCGGCGGTGGCGGCCGTGCCGAGGACGTGGCGGCGGTGCTGAGCCGGCTGGTGCTGAGGGACTGTGGCCACCAGCTGAGCGCCGGCTCGGTGGCTCAGGAGGAGCTCCTCTCTCCGGAGGGTCAACGTCTCCCCGGGGCTGGATGGGAAGCCTGCCACCCCGCTGCTCTCCGTCCGGTCCGAGGGCTGCCCGAGGACTCGTACTGCCCCCGACCCCCCTTACACCCACAGCCCTGACATCCCAGCGCCCGGCAGCCCCGCCCTGGGCAGAGCCCTGGCACCCGGCAGGACCGAGGAGAAGGCGGCAGCCGTAAGAGCCTCAGGATTTGTCCCTGGCGCCCGGTTGCAAGGCAGCAGCTTCGTTCCCCTTGGGGTCGGTGATGCTGCCGGGGCAGGGTGGGGGTGCTGGTCTCACCTCTCCCCGCTCCGTTCCTCCTGGGGCGCTCCCACCGCAAAACGGCTGAGTCCTCTCGGTGCTGGGGGTGCTGGGGGCTGGCTGGTACCGTGCCCGTTTCCGCAGCATGCCTTCTCCCCACGAAGCAGCCGGGCCCCGTCCTCCGCTCGCGCTGGGCCACGTGTTGGGGATTAGGTGCCCTGAAATCCCTGTGCCAGCAGGGGACGGGGACGCAGTTCGGCCCCCCGTGGTGCATCCCCCAGCGGTGGGGCAGGGGCTGCCCCCGGCCCCGCTGAGCCATCCCGCTCCCCACGTTGCGCTCCCACACCTCGCCGGCACGGTACGGGGCAGGTGGGTGTTTGCCTGCGCTCCCCGTTCTCCGGGTGCCCGCTGTCCCAAGGTGGCTCTGGCGCTAATTAATCCCCCGAGATGAGCCTCCAGCAGGGCCCGGAATAGCCAGGGGAAATCGGATCAGCTAATGAGCTGTGACTTAGAGAGGCAGAGGGGGCCCGGCGACGCCGGTGCCGCAGTCCCGTCCCAGCGCCCGGGCGGTGCCGGAGCCATGCCGGGGCTGCAGGGAGCCACGCTGGTGGAGCTGCCGCGCAAGCTGCACCGCACCTTGCTCACCAAGCGGGAGCTGCAGGGCCGCGGTGCCGACATCTCCGTCGGTGGTACACACGGCCGTCATGGGCTGCTGCTCGTCAGCGGTGAGGTGAAGCCTCCGCAGCCGGGGGACTGACTGTCCGTCCGTCCGTCCGTCCGTGGGAAGCCGAGGGGCGGCTGGAGGGGTTTGCCACGTGGGGACGGGTCTCACTCCTGCCGCTCTGTGTCCCCGCAGACCCATCACACGCTGCTGCTGGGCTCGGGCCACGTCGGCCTCAGGAACTTGGGCAACACGGTAAGTGCCCGCGGCCCCCGAGCGCTCCCGTACCCCTGTCCCCGGGCGTGCAGAGGACCCGGGTCCCCCCGGGGCTGCAGTGGCTGTACCAAGCGGTTCCCTCCCACCGGGGCCACCACTCCCTAGGGATCCCCAGCCCCTCGGGGGTCCGCAGCGCAGCGGGTACGGTCAGGGGCACGAGAGGACAGTGGGGGACACGCGGAGGCCTGGTGGCCCCCCACCCCCCAGGCATCACCGTGTCCCCCCGCTCTCTCCGCAGTGCTTCATGAACGCCGTGCTGCAGTGCCTGAGCAGCACCAAGCCGCTGCGGGACTACTGCCTGCGCCGGGACTTCCAGCAGGAGCAGCCCCCCGGCTCCCGTGCCCCCCAGGAGCTCACCGAAGGGGATGGGAGCCCCCCCGCAGCTAATCCCCCCCCGCAGCTCTTACATCCTGTGCCAGCACTGACACCCAGCGTGTCCCCCATCCCCGCAGCCTTCGCCGACGTCATTGCCGCCCTCTGGCACCCCGACTCTTCCGAGGCCGTCAACCCCGGGCGCTTCAAGGCCATCTTTCAGAAATACGTCCCCTCCTTCACCGGATACAGGTGAGGCTTCAGCAGCCCCCACCCAGGGCACCCCCGGCAGCTCCCCTGCCCCCCGGGGGGCGGGGGCAGTGGTGGGCGCGATGGGTCCGTCCCGCTGCAGCCAGCAGGACGCGCAGGAGTTCCTCAAGTTCTTCATGGACCGGCTGCACGTGGAGATCAACCGCAAGGGCCGCAGGACCCCCAGCATTCTCTCGGATGCCCGGTGGACCCCCGCGCTGGAGGACCCCGAGATGCTGAGGTGAGGGGCAGAGGGGTCCCAGGGGGATGTCCAGGGGGGACCCCTGGCCGTGGGGACACAGCCCAACCCGCCGCCTTTCCCTGCAGCGACGACGAACGCGCCAACCAGATGTGGAAGCGATACCTGGAGAGGGAGGACAGCAAGATTGTGGGTGAGTCCCCCTGCCCGCACCCCCAGACCCCTCGGGGTGCCCCGTCTGCCCAGCCTCACACCCTGTCTCATCCCCAGACCTCTTCGTGGGGCAGCTGAAGAGCTGCCTCAAGTGCCAGGCGTGCGGCTACCGCTCTACCACCTTCGAGGTCTTCTGCGATCTCTCCCTGCCCATCCCAAAGGTAGGGATGGGGCAGAGCCCCCCGGCCACCCCTGTCCCCACCCGCGGCCCCCCGGCTCACCGCCCGACCCTCTTGCCCTGCAGAAGAGCTTTGCCGGCGGCAAGGTCTCGCTTCACGACTGCTTCAGCCTTTTCACCAAGGAGGAGGAGCTGGACTCGGAGAATGCCCCGGTGAGGGGCTGGGGCTGGCGGCTCGGCGCCCCGGCTTGGCGCCCCCGGCCCCCTCTCACCAGCGCCGTGCCGCCAGCAGGTCTGCGACAAGTGCCGGCAGCGCGGACGCGGAGCACGAAGAAGCTGACCATCCAGCGCTTCCCCCGCATCCTGGTGCTCCGTATCCTTTGGGGACCGAGGGTGGGGGCCGGGGGGAGGCCTGGGACCCCCGGTGCTTGCGGCGAGGGGCCGTCCCCGCGGCCGCCCGGGGCTGTGCTTCCCTTGACGCTGCCCAGACCTCAACCGGTTCTCCACCACCCGCTACTCCATCAAGAAGTGCTCCGTCTTCGTGGACTTCCCCTGCAGCAGCTCAACCTGCGGGAGTTCGCCAGCGAGAAGGCGGGTGAGGCGCGGCGGGATGGGGGGGCAGCGGCGGGGGGCAGCACCAAGCCCTGGGGCAGTGCCAAGCCTTGGGGGCAACGCTCAGCCCAGCCTCCCGCCACAGGCAGCCCCGTCTACAGCCTCTACGCCCTCTGCAACCACTCGGGCAGCGTCCACTACGGCCACTACACCGCCTTCTGCCGGGACCCGGCCGCTGGCGCGTCTACAACGACTCCCGGTAGGTGCCCCCGACCCCCCCCCCGCCTCGCCCGGGCCCCCGCACCCCCCTGCCCGTCCGGGGCGGGCGCAGGCTGAGGGTGCCCCGCAGCGTCTCGCCCATCAGCGAGAACCAGGTGACGTCCAGCGAGGGCTACGTCCTCTTCTACGAGCTGGAGGAGCCCCCCGGCCGGAGGCCCTGAGCCCCCCCCGGCCCCCGCAGCCCCTTCCCCGCCCGGCCCCCTGGGCGGGCGGCCGCAGCCTGCGCTGCCCCGGGCGGGGCTTTTGTGAATAAATTTATAAAAAAAAACCCAAAAAAGCGAAGTTTGGAGGTGCGAAGGGATGGCCCGGGGGGGGGGGGGAGGGGCGGGGCTGCAGGCGGAAGGGCGGGGTTACGGCAAAGGGGCGGGGCTCGCCTGTGGTCACGTGTTCCAGGAGGGGCGGGCCCGCTGCGGGGGCGGGGCGGAGGGGCGGGGCGTGGTGCCGCGCTCCGCGCTGCTGACTGGCCCTGCGCGGCCGCCGTACCGGTCCTCGCGCCTGTCCGTCATGTGTCAGCGTCGTGCCATTGGTGCGCCGCGCCTTAGCCCCGCCCCGTTCCCATGTGCGCCGCGGGGAAGGGGCGGGGCCCGCCGGGCGCGGTGCGGGCGGAGGTGCCGCGGGTCCCGGTGCCGCCCCGCCCGGCCCGGGTCCCTCATGCCGCCCACCGTGGCCGTCGTGGGGGGCGGCATCAGCGGCCTGGCCGCCTGCTACCACCTGGTGCGCAGCCCGCGCCCGCCCAGGGTGAGCGCGGGGCCGGGCTGACCCCGGGGGCTCGTCCGCGCCCGGGACGTGTGCCCGGGTGCCCGCGGCGGGCCCGGGCTGACCGCGCTGTCCCCAGGTGCTGCTGCTGGAGGCCGGTGCCCGCGTTGGGGGGTGGCTGCAGAGCACCCGCACGGCCGACGGGGCCGTGTTCGAGCACGGGCCCAGGGGCATCCGCCCCGGAGGGGTGGTGGGGGCGGACACCCTGCACATGGTAGGGGGGGCCGGGGGGCGGGATCAGGGGGTCCCTGGGGCTTGGTTTGGGGTGCCGGAGGGTCAGGGGTCCCTGGGTGGTGCCAGGGTCCAGGGGGTCCCTGGGTGGGTGCCAGGGTCCAGAGGGTCCCTGGGTTGGTCCAGGGTGCTGGAGACTGGGAGGGACTGTGAGCGGGTGCTTGGGTTTGGGGGGATCTCTGGGTGAGTGTTGGGGTCCCTGGGGGCAGTGGTCCAAAGGCTGGGGCCCTGGGGCTGGGTGCAGGGTGCTGGAGGGTCTCTGGGTGCAGGGTGCTGGGGGACAGGGGTCCCTGGGTGAGTGCCAGGGTCTTGAGTCCCTGGGCTGGGCCAAGGTGCTGGGGGGAGGGGTCCCTGGGTGGGTGCAAGGGTCTGGGGGTCCCTGCATGTGTATCAGGGTCCAGCTGACGCTGCACCGGGGCAGGTCCTGTGCCCTCTGCTGTGCCCGTTCCCCTTGTCCTGCCTGTGCCCCTGCAGATCTCCGAGCTTGGCCTGGAGGGTGATGTCCTTCCCGTCCCGGGACCACCCAGCCTCCAGGAACCGCTTCCTCTACACCGGAGGGGCCCTGCACAAGCTGCCCTCAGGCCTGGGGTAGGTGCCCACCCTGGTGCCACCCTGGTGCCATCCACAGGCCACCCTTCCCTGAGCCCTCGGTGTCCCCAGGGGCCTGCTGCGGCCAGTGCCCCCCTTCTCACGGGCACTGCTCTGGAGCGGGATGCGGGACCTGCTGGCACCGGCCGGGACGGAGCCCGATGAGAGCGTGCACGCCTTTGTTCGTCGCCGCTTCGGCCAGGAGGTGGGCGCCTGCGCAGGGCGATAGCGCCTTATCGGGGCCCGGCAGGGGCCGGGTGGGACCGGCCTCACCCCACCACATCCCCGCAGGTGGCCGACATCGCTGTGGACAGCCTGTGCCGGGGGTGTTCGCTGGGGACTGCCGAGCGCTGAGCATCCGCTCCTGCTTCCCTGCGCTCTTCGAGGCCGAGCGGCGCTGGCGATCCGTCCTGCTGGGGCTGGCACTGGGCTCCAGTGAGCGCTGGGCTGCGGGGACGTGATGGGGGGCACCCCAGTGCTGCCCCCAGACAGGAGGGGACACCGGCGTTGTCACCTGCAGGGAAGGAGAGTGGGGCTGAGTCGGGGCTGAGCCGGCGGGCACGGGCCGAGCGCTGGAGCCAGTGGTCACTGCGGGGCGGGATGGAGAGCCTGGCAGAGGCGCTGGCGGCCTTTCTGCGCCCGCGTGGCGTTGAACTGCACTGCCACACACCCCTGCGCCGCCTGCACCGCCACCCCGATGGCCGCTGGCAGGTAGGGCCCTGGTGTGGGGGTGCCAGGACGCCTGGGTCCCTGTCCCAGTACCCCCCTTCACTGCTCTCCTTCCCCCCAGCTCACCCTGGCAGATGGCACCGTGACGGCTGACCATGTCGTCAGTGCCCTCCCGGCCGCAGGTAGGAATGGGGTGCCTGGACACCCGGGTTCCCCTGAGGCTGGGAGGAGGTCGCAGCCCCCCGACATCCCCTCTCCTCCCAGCTCTGGCTGAGGTCCTGCCGGCCGAGGCCGAGCCGCTAGCCCGGAGCTGCGGCACATCCCGGCGGTCAGTGGCCGTAGTGAACCTGCAGTACCAGGGAGTTGCGTTGCCCGTCACGGTAAGAGCAGACGCCATGGGTGATGCCAGCACCTATAGGTGCTCCCTGGCACCCACGGTTGTCCTCAGCACCCATGGGTGACCACATCCTGCTCATGCTGCTGCTCCTACCCAGGGCTTTGGGCACCTAGTGCCCTCTCCGAGGACGCCTCCCTCCTGGGCATTGTCTACGACTCGGTGGCCTTCCCCCAGCATGACGGCGCAGGGGCCGCCTCGGTGCGGCTGACGGTGAGCAGCCAGGGTGGGGTGGACAGGTGATCTGCGGGGGGGCTCACGGTGCTGCCGACGCTGTGTAGTGATGCTGGGAGGCGCCTGGTTTGGGCAGAGCTTTGGAGACCCAGCAGCGGCA
The DNA here is from genome assembly GCF_009769465.1 of Tauraco erythrolophus. Lineage (NCBI taxonomy): Eukaryota > Metazoa > Chordata > Aves > Musophagiformes > Musophagidae > Tauraco > Tauraco erythrolophus. The sequence goes on along the minus strand of NC_141467.1, from coordinate 25,843,928 downwards.
GCGCCGGCACTGCTACTGCAGCGGGCACAGGCGGCCGTGCGGGAGCAGCTGGGCCTGGAGCCAGCCCCCGACCCGCTCCATCGTCAGGGTGCACCAGGTGGGTGATGGTACTGCGGGGCCGGGGGGACTTGGGGGGGTCCCAGAGGGCTCACCAGCTGCTCCCCTCCCCAGGCCTGCATCCCCCAGTACACGCTGGGCCACTGGCAGCGCACAGGTAAGGGCCCGGGGTGGGGGGGGGTCCCTGGCCCGGTGGAGGTGCCCAGCACCTGTCCCTGTGCCCGCAGAGCGCATCAGCCGCTTCCTGGCAGAGCAGCAGCTGCCCCTCAGCCTCATCGGGGCCTCCTACCGGCGTCTCCGTCAACGACTGCATCGCCAGCGCCAAAGCGGCCGTCGGCGGCTGCTGGGGCGGCCGCACTGAGCCCCAGCGCCCCCCGTCCCCTCCCCAGCACCAGGCGGCCCCGTGGCAGTAGGACAAAGTGTTTTTTATTGAAAAACCCTTATAAAGGTCCAGGTAACAGCTCATAAATAGAATAAATAACCGTGTGCCGGCAGCGCAGCCTGCGACATCTGCAACCCACGTCCCCCAGAGACGGGGCCGGGCAAGTCCCGGCTCTCCCTGCACCCCTTCCCAAGGGTGCCCCCCAGTACCAGGCACTGGCCCCACAGCCAGCAGCTCCCCAGGCGGTTGCCCCCAGGGCTTGTTGCTCCCCTCAGTCTCTCCATACAGCCACAGCACAACCAGCCTCGCTGGCTCCCGGACCCCACACGCGACAGGGCTCCCTTCCCAGTGCCGGGTTGCAGCAAGCAGAGTCCATGTTGGGGGCGGCAGTGGCCAGCGGCTAGCGGGTGCCCTGTGGCAGGCTCTGGTTGCCGCCACGGGCAAGAAGGGTCCCCTCGTCCTGTGCCGCAGCTGCACTGGCACTGCTCCCCGCGTGTGCTTCGCCCTCTCCGTCAGCCTCGGGGCTGCGCTGGGTGATCCCTGGTGCCAGTGAGGAGCCGGTGCCAACCTGGGTGCCGTTACCTGGCAGCGGCCGCTGCACAGTGGCCGTGGGCAGCCGGGGGGACAGGGACAGCCCCTGGTCCCCCCACCCCACGGCGTCCGGGGCAGCTTGCGCAGCATCTCCTCCCGGAAGAGACTGGTGCTGCTGCGGTACCTCTGGCCCTCGTGGCCTGGCACCGGCCCCCTGCGGCCCTGCCCGGCGCGGGGGTCCGTCCCGATGTCCACTGTGAGGTTGGTGTAGAGCGGGTGGAGGTGCTTGGCCAGCAGCGTGTAGGTGAGGGAGTTCATCCCGTCCTGCGTCCACATCCGCTGCGTGCGGATCAGCAGGTCAAACCTGGAAGGGACAAGGGAAGGGGAGCATCACCCCTGAGCCCCCCGCCGCTGCCCACCCTCAGCCCTCACCAGCCCCCCAACCTGTGCGGGTTCTCCTCGTTGCCTTTGTCACTTTTGTGCTTCACCATCTTGTAGTGGCCGATGGAGACGTGGGGGCGGACGATCTTCATGCCAGCCAGGCGCACCCTGCGGATGAGTCCTCGTGCCACCTCAGGGTGCCAGGGTGCAGGGGTGCCATCTGCATCCCCCCCAGTGCGGCAGCAACGGCCCCCACACGCTTGTCCTGCGTGGTGATGCCATCCCAGGGCCTGGCAAATGGCCGGTGCCTCCCAGCAGGACACAAACACGGGTGACTGAGACCGGCAGGTCCCCGCAGCGTCCTACCTGGTGGCGACGTCATCCTCGCCGCCCCAGCCCCAGTACTCGTTGGGGAAACCATTGATCTTCATGTACTGGTCAGGGGTGAGCGCTGAGACCCCCCGAAGTACTGGGAGTACGGCAGGCTGCAAGAGGGGGGACGCTGAGCCAGGGCCGGTCCCCTCTCGCCCCTGGCTTGCCCCCTGCCGCAGCCTCTCACCTGTATCCAAATTTGTTCATGGCGATGGAGACGTGTTTGGGGTTCCAGGGTCGCAGGTGTAGAGGTTGTGGTCGTTCTCCGGGATGAGGTCGACGTCATGGAGGAAGAGACAGTCCCACTCCTCGTCCTTCAGCGCCTCCTTCACCCCCACGTTCAGCAGCTTGGCCCGGTTGAAGGTGGAGTTGCCCGCCTGCGGGGAAAGTCGGTTGGCAGCGGCAGCCCCTGGCACGTGCCCAGTGCCCAGCAAAGCCCCCGGCACGCGGTAAAGCCCCGGGCGCCCGAGACTCACCTGGTGCACAACATAAATGCCGTACTGGAGCTGCTGGCGCTGCAGGAAGGTGGTGCAGGTAGTAGAGGAGGTGGCCCAGGTGGGTCTCGCGGTTGCGGTGGGGGATGATGACCGCGGTGCGGGACCGGGGCTCGCAGGCGGAGGGCTGGTAGCGGCCGCCCTCCTGCACCGCCGGGTTCTTCGCCTGGATCTGCTCCAGCGTGAGCGCCCGGCGAAGCTCACCGTCAGCGGGCCGACTGCGCGGGGGGAGGCCGAGGGCTGGCGTGGGGCAGCAGGGACGGCCCCCCCGCCGCTCCCCTCTGCCCCAAACCGGTTACCGGGAGTCCCCGGACCGGCGCTGCCTGCCGAACAGGTCATCCGGGCTGGCAGCCGCCAGACCGGTTCCTTCCCCTGTAGGGGGGGGGGGGGGCCGATTCCTGCCCCGACACCTCCCGGGGTCACGCCCCGCGCGGGGGGCCGGGAACCCCCTCCCAGCACCGGGGGGCAGCGGCCCCGCACTCACCGAGGAAGGGCGACCGCTCGGGGCAGAAGGGCAGCGGCTGCGCGGGGTCGGCGCGGGCGGGCCGGCGGGCAGGAGCGGCTGAGGTTTGGCGTAGACGTCGTGGTGCGGGGAGTAGTCGAACGGGCCCGGCGGCGCGGCCGAAGAGCGACGTGATGTGCGGAACCCGCCCAGGGAGAAGTAGGCGACGAAGGCGAACTGGCAGCCGACCAGCAGCGCCAGCGTGCAGGGCCGCTCCAGCAGCCGCCGCAGCATGGCGGGGCCCGCCCGGCGCCCCCCGGGCCCGGATCACCGCGGGCGGCGGGCGGCGGCCGGGGGCGCGGGCCGCATGGCGGGGCGCTGCGGGGAAAGGAAGGGCCGCCCCGGCCCCGGACCCCTCCGGCCTCCCGGTACCTGCGGGCGGCGGGAGCGCTCAGCCCCGCCCGCCGCCGCCGCCATCTTGGAACGGAGACAGCGCGTGGGGTGGGGCGTGGTGACGTGGCGGGGGCGGGGCCTCCCTGGCGTCGCGGGTGTTAAAGGGGCCGCGGGGAGCCCGTCCCGTCGCACGCGCGGCGGTTCCTGCGGGGGGTGTCGGAGGGGGGGGGCGGGGGCTGGGGCGGGCCCGCTCGGGCGGAGCGGCCGGGGCTGCTCCACGCCGGCCCTGGGGCGGGCCGGGGCTCGGGGGCCCGGCTGGGGGCGGCAAAGGGGGACGCGGTCCGGGCGTCGGGGAGGGAGCGGGCCGGGCCCGCCGGGCGCTGGGGGGGGGCGCAGGGGGCGCCCGGGCAGGTGCGACGGGGGGGACACGGGCCCCGGGCGGGGAACGGGTCCCAGGGCGCGGCGGGGCGGCGGGCGGCAGGACCGGGGAACCCCGAGCCGGTGGGAGGAGGGGGGCTCGGTGTGGACGCCCAAAGGGGGCGTGTCCAGAACAGGCTCCGCCTCCGTCGTCGCCGCGGCAACGGTGCACGCTACGGCCCGCCTGCCGCGTGTTGGCCTGTGGCGTCACGGCGGGGCTGCGCTCCGATTGGGCGCGCGCGCGCGAGCCCAAAGCGGGGCGGGGCGGGGCCGCGGGGGGGGCCGCGGGGCGGGGCCGCGGGGCGGGGCCGGGGGCGGGGCCGCGGGGCGGGACCCTCTTTCCGCTCCTCACCTGCCGGACGAGATCCCGGGTGCCAGGGACGCGGGGGCGTCGAGCCGGGGGGTGCGTCTCCGCCACGCGATCCCTTCCCGCGGGCGCCGAGCCCCCCCGCACCTCCCCGCTGCGCTCCGCCGCTTCCCGCCGGCCCCGGGTCCCGCCCCGCGTACTGAGAGCCCTCCGGGGGGTCCCCGGGCACCGCCCCCGCGGTGCACCCCCGCCCCGCAGCCCCTCGTGCCCCTTCCACGCTGCCGCCTTCAGCCTCATCAGCTGCCGTCGGTCATCACGGACGAGACGCCCCGGAGCAACCCCGACGGACCGGGAGGGGCTGCGCCCCCCAGAACCCGAACCAGCGCTGCTGTGGGAGGTGGCAGCGTGACGGGGCCCTGTGTGCCCACAGCTCCAGCTGCCACCGGAGAGGTGGGTACAGACCTGCGGCCACCCCGAGGGGCTGCCTGTGGCTGGGAGGCACCCAATAAAGTCCCATTTTGGGCAAGGCTGGTGGTACCTTGTTTCTGGGGGTGAGGGGGTGCTGATGGCACCCTCGGGGGGGAAAGACAGGGGAAAGATGCTGGGAGCGGTAAGGGAGGGTTAACGCAGCCGCAGCTGCGCCCGAGGGACATTGCCGTGCCTGGCACCGCCGCGCTGATCACCACGCACCATGCCAGCCAGCCCCATAAATAGTTTTAAATAACAGCGCTGCAATAAATTACAGCTGGGCGGCTGTGCCAGGGGAGGCACAGCCAGGGTAGGGGGAAGCGCGGGGAAGGGGACCCTGGGACCTGCCCAGGTGGTCGCCCTGCTCTGCCCGCAGGGGCTGAGGTAGACACAGTTACCCACACTGAGGCTCGTCCGTGCGTGGCATGAGCCCGCCAGGGCTCTGCCGAGGGGCTGCCCATGGACAGTGCCCCTGCTCTCGGTGGGCAATAAATAACCAAATAAATAGACGCTGCGGTGCCATCAGGATTGCTCCCTGGCAGAGCCGTGTCCTGGCCGGGCTCGTGCTGCTACTTGTCACGCTGGCGGTTCCTGAGGATCTCCAGAATCTGGGCTTTCTGCTTCTCCCAGGCTGCCGATGGGCGTCTCGATACCCGGGGCACGAAGAAGCTGTATTTCAAGCGCGGTGGGTGCCGCTCGTCCACCACCAGCGCCTGCAGCACCAGGGGCTCACGCAGCGGCCCCCGGCCCGTCAGCGTCTCGGTGGCTGCTGTGGCCCCGCTGTAGCGCAGGTCGTCTGCCGCCCGCCAGCACCACGTCGGTTGGGGAGGGCACCAGGACGTAGCCGCCGTTGAGCAGGGAGCCGCCGGCCGGCCGCCGCAGTGCCAGGAAGACGTCCTCGCCGCCCGCTGCCGAGATCTGCCGAACCAGGATGTGTGTGGCGCCCGCCGGGATGGTCACCACGTCGTTGTAGCCGTAGCTGCGGGACACAGTGGGGTTGGAGGGGGGATGAGGGCAGCCCGCAGGTGGCATTCCCCCCCTGCCCCACTGCTGCCGTTGGGGTGCTTACCGGGGTTTGGCGAAGGAGCCGTAGACCTTGGTGCAGCCGGAGCCGTCGCCACCGCACGTCATGCACTTGTCGAACTTCTTCTTGGAGCCGATGACGCGGTCGCAGCCGCGGGGACGCAGCGGCCCTGCACGCACACCCCCGTGCTCTCGGGGGAGCAGGGGGTCCCGTCGGCCACCTGTGGCACAGCACGGCCTCAGCACCCGCCGGCGGCACCCCAGGGTGCGCGGCGGGTGGGGGACACTCACCCTCGGCTGCAGCACGTAGTAGTAGCCCAGGGTCTGGGACTGGCAGGTCAGCTTGCACTGGTCTCGCTCGGAAACGCCGCTGTAGCGCGGCACCCAGTCCTGGGGAGCCGGGAGCCCCTTGACGAGGTCGGGGCGATGGTTGTAGGCGGCGCATTGCTCCTCCCGGAAGGCGAGGGCTGCCGGCAGCGGTGGGGCATGGTCAGCACCAGTGCAGCCCCCAGACCCCCCCCAGCTCATGCCAGAGGCTGGCAACATCCTCACTCTCCCCACCCCGGCCGGCTCCACTCACGGGTGCTGCGGGACACTCCTCCACGTTGCAGGACTGGAAGCGGGTGCGCTTGCCCTCGCAGTACCGGCCACCGTGGCGAGGCGCCGGCGCGGTGCAGTTGCGGTGGGAGAGCTGGATGCCGCCGCCGCAGGTCCGCGAACACCCACCCCATGGCCCCCATGGCCCCCAGCCACCATCCATGGGTGTCTGCAGCCAGAAAACACAGAGCGGGGGGTCAAACTGAAGCCAGCGGGTGGACACCACCCTGCCACCCCCTGTGCCACCCCGCTGGGACTCACGGTGAGCTCCTGCATGCGGACAGCGCTGACACAGAGCCCGTCCATGCAGGCTCTGCCCGCGCGCGCACGGCGTGCCGTCGGCCCAGGGGAAGTGTTTCGTTTGGCAGACGGAGCGGCCGCCGCACGGCCGGTGCACCACAGCGAGGCGCAGGGTGGCTGCGTGTTGCCGCAGTGCTGTGAGTCGGGTCCAAAGGCGAGCTGGACTGCCGCAGCAGTGGGTAGACGCTGCCGGCAGCGCCGAGGGCAGCTTCAGCCACTCCAGAGGCTTGTCCAGGAGGCACTGACCTGTGGGACGGTGACACCACTGCACACAGGGAGTCCCCAAGGGCAGCAGGACCCCCTGCACCGGGACCCCCGTGCCAGGTCATACCGTGGCCATTGTCCAAGAAGTCAGTGATGAAGCGGGCGCTGCATGGGGACCACATCTCACCGGGCTCCAGCGAGGAGAGGACAGGAGCCATGACATGGCGGGCAGCTCCTGAGCGGCTGTTCAGCTCCCGGCAGGGCTGGGAGGTGTCATGCAGCATGCTGAAGACATGGCCTGTGCCAGGGGATGATGGCGTCAGCCCCAGGGGGGACTCACAGGTGACAGCAGGTCCCCCCCTCCTCCCCACTGGCCCCCATCGCTCACCCAGCTCATGGGCGGCCGTGAACGCCGATTGCAGCCCGTCATCCTCCACGATGGCACAGCTCCGCTCGGGGTCGCAGATGGTGCCCACGTCAGCCATGCCCAGCGTGTCACAGGTGGCTGCCCCGCACAAGTCCTGGGGGCCGGCAGAGTGTGTGTGAGGGCTCGGGACACCCCAAACCTGACCAGCACCCAAACTCCCTGGGACGGGCCCTAGGGACCCTGCCAGACCCCAAAACCCATGGACAGCCCAGGGGCTTTGCCAGCACCCAAATACCTTGGAGGTCACACAGGCACCCTGCCAGCCCCCAAGCACCCTGCAGGGACCCGAAGATCCTTGCAGCTCCCCCCAGCCCCCCAGCCGTCACCCTCCGCACCTGCCGGGTGAAGAAGACGGCCGTGTCGAAGTGGAGGGGACTGTCCTCATCAGGGACATTGAGCCCTTTCTGCCACTGGCAGAAGTTGCGAAGCATCTGGGCGGCGTTGGATGTGATGGGGGGCCCAGGAGTGCCCTGGCCCAGCACCACCAGCCGTGTCACCCGCAGCTCCACCAGGTTGCCCAGGCTGCTGTGCTGGAAGGACCGGGCAGCTGTGGCCAGCACTGTCAGCAGGTACCGCCGGAGCCCATCTCCATGGAACTGGGCCATCGACTCATCCGCCACCACCAGCATCTCCACGTACCGTGGCACCGAAGCAAAGCGCTGCCAGGAAGCGGGGCACTGGGTCAGGGTACCAGCACGGCCAGTGCCCCCCAGCACTGATGAAGCTGTCCCAGTGCCCCCCAGTACCATCAGTACTGTCAGCTCAGCGCACCCCGTGTCTCTGGGCCCCACCCCAGCGCCTTCCCCGCCCCGGTGCCCACCCCCTTCTCAGTCCGCAGGGTCCCGGCTGCCCGCGACCCGGTCGTCCCCTCGGGGCGGGTCTCGGCGATGCCCCCGAAGGCAGAGGGGAAGCCCGGTCCGGTGTATCCCGGTCCCAGCCCATCCCGGTCCGATGTATCCCGGTCCCAGCCCATCCCGGTCCAGTGTATCCCGGTCCCAGCCCATCCTGCTCAGTCCCGATTCATCTTGGTCCCGACCTGTCCCGGTCCGGTGTGATCCCGGTCCCGTCCTGTTGGTGTGTCCCAGTCCATCCCAGCCCATCCCCGTCCCCGTCCATCCCGGTTCGCCGTGTCCCGGCTCGGCTGTACCTTGGCTCTCCTCGGGGCCGGCCCACGCGGGACCGTGTCCCGGCTTCGTCCGGTGCCGTTACGGGACACGCGGGGCCGGGGCGGCCCCGGCGGCGGCGACAGCAGCGGCCAGGAGCGGCAGGAGCGCGCGGCGCATGGCCCGGGCACCGCGACAACACCGCGACAGGGCGACAGGGTCCCGCCGGCTCTGCCGCCGCCGCCGCCGCCTTTAAACGGGCGGGGAGGAGGGGGGGCGGAGCGGGGCAGCCCGGCGGCGGGGGTGGCCCCGGCCCCCCCGGGCCTTTCCGGGAAGGCAGAGCCGGGTCCCCCGGGAGCGGAGCCGGACCGGGGGTTCCCCCTCACCGGGACCCCCCCCTCGCCAGGGGCTTCCTAACGGCTCCATCCCGCCTGTCCCTCCCAGCCCGCCTCGTGCCCTGTCCTTGCCCATCTCCTCCATCCTTCTCCAGCCCCTCCATCCCTGCCTGTCCCCTCCCTCCAGCCCTCCCTGTCCGCTGCCAGCCCCTCTGTCCCCTCCCCATGTCCGCACTTCCCAGCAGGGCCACCCACTGTCTCACCCCCGAGTCACCTCCTGGCCCCCAGCCCAGCCGGGCAGGACATGGACCACATCCTGCTTCCTCCCTGCTCGGAACGGGGGGCCGGGCCGGGCCACCTTTCCTATCTCGGCACCCCTGGCACCCGTGGCACCCCAGCACCCCCGTCTGGGTGCCCTGCGTGGCCCCGGGTGCTGGTGCCGGCGCCATCCCCACCATCCCCGGGAGAACAACATGGTGACGCGGCCTGGCACAAGGGAGACGGCGGCACCTGGTGCCACCGCACAAAGGGCCTCTGTGCCAGTGCTGCGGCAGCGCTCGGCTGCACCCATGGGACCCTGCTGGCACTGCAGCCAGGCCTGGCTGGGACGGTACCTGCCTGGCACCCACCAGTGCCCAGGAGTGGTGCTGCCAATGCGGTGTGGAGCCCACTGGGAGCCCACCGTGGTCCTGGCACCTGCGGCAGCCGGCACATGCAGCATCCGCTGGGATCTGCATCTGCCACAGCTGGCATCCGGCGGAACCAGCATCCCATGGGCTGCAGCATCTTCCGGCTGTGGCATCCGGCACAGCCGGCATCCCTGGGATCCAACATCTGTTCTGGCCGACATCCGCCACCTCCAGCATCTGCCACGTGCAGCATCCGCCACCTCTGGCATCTTCCAGCTCCAGCAACCCCCAGCTCCAGCATCCTTCCAACTCCAGCATCCCCCAGCTCCAGCATTCCTCAGTTCCAGTATCTCCCAGCTCCAGCATTCTCAGCTCCATCATCCCCCCAGCTCCAGCATTCCTCAGTTCCAGTATCTCCCAGCTCCAGCATTCTCAGCTCCAGCATCCTCCCTGTTCCATTACTCCCAGCTCCAGCATCCCCCAGCTCTAGCATCCCCCAGCTCCAGCACCAGTTCCAGCATCCCCCCAGCTCTAGCATCCCCCAGCTCCAGCATCCCCAGTTCCAGCATCCCCAGTTCCAGCATCCCCCAGCCGTGGGGCACCCTTGGGTGCTGGCAGGGGCTCAGCACGGGGGCTCCTCCTTGCTCAATCTCCCTGCCCAGGGCCAGACCCATCCCCAGCAGCGTGGCCCTGCGCTGGGAGGGGGTGGCCAGCAGCCAACATCTGGACGGCATCACCCTGCGCAGCCGCCATGACTCACGCTGGGTCAGGAACATCCTGCCTGACGGGGGCCACACAGCCGCTGGCGTCACCACGGCCGCTGACGCAGGGCGAGGCCTGACCCTGCGGACATGGGAGGGGGACAGGGGACACAGAGGGTACTGGCACAGCTGGATGGTCTCCGTGTTCCCTGGGAAGGGGGACAAATCCAGATGCCAGAGCCTGGGAACTTGGCAAGTGAGGGGGCTGGGGTGCAGCTTGGCCAGGGTGGACACAGGACAGTTTCGGTCACCCCCTGGCACCCACATGGCACCCCGGTACTGCCCTCCGCCAGCACCCGCATGGGGACACCGCGGGTGTCACAGAAGGGGACAAGGCCCAGCTCCGGCCGCAGAATTCCCCGAGTGGGGAGGACTGGGGACACGTGTGCCCCCACCATCACGGTGGGACGCCCCCACCATCACTGTGGGACACCCCCTTTGCCCAGCGCACCCTGCTCGCCCTGTCCCCTCCACCCCTGTCCCTCTCCCCCTGTCTCCTGTCTCCATCCCCGTCCCCTCCATCCTGCCCCGTCCCCGTCCCCGTCCTCGCCCGCCCCGTCCCCATCCCCATCCCCACGGGACGGCCCCGTCCCGCTGCCAGCCTCTGCCCGGCACAAAGATGGCGGCGACGCCAGCGGCCGTTTCCCGGCTGTTTCCCTTAGCGAGCATGGCGGCTGCCCGTGACCAATATGGCGCCGCCGCCGAGCTTCGCCCGCCCTCCCCAAACATGGCGCCCGGCCCCGCCCCGCCGCGGCCGTGCGGGCGGGGCGGCGCACGCGCAGTGCCAAGGGCAAGATGGCGGCGCTGCGGGCGCTGGGGCGGCTGCGGGCACCTTCGGGGCTGCGGAGCGGCGGCGGCGGCGGCGCGGCTGGGGCGGCTCCGGCGCGGTGAGAGCGGCGGGGAACGGGGCCGGGGGCGGGATGGCGGCGGGAGGCGGTGCCCGGCGGTGCCCGGCGGTGCCTGAGCCCCGTCCCGGCCCGCAGCGCGGCGCGGCAGTGGCAGCCCGACGTGGAGTGGGCGCAGCAGTTCGCCGGCGCCGTCATGTACCGAGCAAGGAGACGGAGAAGTGGGTGCCGCCGCCCTGGAACGGTGAGGGCGGCGGGGGCCCCGGCGCAGCGAGGCCGGTGCACCGGGAGGTGTTGCGGGCCCCGGAGGAGCCCGCAGGCCCGGGGGGTGCCCCGAGGAGGGAGCCCGAGGCCCCGGGTGGGGGTCGGATGCCCTGGGGTGCCCCGAGGGCGAGCCCTGGCGGGGGTCTGGGGGCCCTGGCGGGGGTCTGGGGGCCCTGGAAGGGTGTCAGGGGCCCCCGGGGACGGCTGAGGGGGTCTCGGGTGCCCTTGGAGGTGGTCAGGGGGCTCTGGAGCCCGACTGCGGTCCCTGGGTGCCCCGTGGGTGCCCAGCGCTGTTCGGGGGTGCTCGCGGGCCGCTGGGGGCTCCGTGGGTGTCTGGTTGGGGTTTGGGGTACGTGGGGCTGGGGGCGGCTTGCGAGGGCTGGGGGTGCTCAGGGCTGCCTCGGCCTCCCGGGGGTGCGGGGGGCGCCCCGGGGGGCTTTAGCCTCACCCGTGGCTGCCGCGGGACAACCCTGCGCCGGGCCCCGGCTGGCTCCCAGTCCCGCACCCCTCGCCTCGCTGTCCCGGCTCCCCACATCTCCGTCCGCCGTGCCCGCAGCCTGCCCGCCGGCTCCCCGCGCTCCGGGAGGGCAGCCAGCCCTGGCCGAGCTTCCTGGGGGGCAGGGAGGCCCCTGGACCTGTCCCAGGAGTCGTAGTCGGGCCAAGACGGGAGCTGGCGGTCGCGACGCCGCGTTCCTGATGTCCGGCCAAGCCCTGAGCGCAGCTCGGACGTCTGTCCGGTGTCCGCGCTGCCGGGAAAGGTGCTGAGGGGCAGTGGCGGTCCTGGGGGGGGTGGTTCCGTGCCCAACTCCCCTCTTTCCTCCCCCGGGCAGACAAGGACCCTCTGGCTCACAAGAAAGTCTCCAGTTTAACCATAAACTTCGGGCCCCAGCACCCGGCTGCCCACGGCGTCCTGCGGCTGGTCATGGAGCTGAGCGGGGACGGTGAAGAAGTGCGACCCCCACATTGGGCTCCTGCACCGCGGCACCGAGAAGCTCATCGAGTACAAGACGTATCTCCAGGCAAGGCGCAGCCCGGGCCGGCGTCTGTCCGCGGGGGCAGAGGGGTGTCCGTGTGGGGTGAGGGGCGTTGGCGTGTGTCTGTCTGCCGCTGCCCGCTCGGATGCGCCGCGGCCTGCGTGGCGCGCCGGGAGGGGATCGGTTTGCCTGTTGGGTTTTGCAGCGGTGCCGGTGAACGCCCCGCTGATTTATCGTCCCCGTCGGGTTTCACCTTTCCACGGGCAGGAGAAACGCAGCTCGGAATAGCGCGAGGCCGGGGGAGCGCTGCTGCGGCTCAGGGCCGTGCCGTGCCAGCTGCGCGGTGCAGAGGGTTCTCAGCTGGCGCGTGCCGAGGGTGCGGGGTTGGGGCCCTCGCAGTGCCTGCGAGCTGGAGAACTTTCACGGAGGGATGTTGTCTGTATCCTGCGTTCCTTATCCCAAGGCAGGGCCGTCCGCTCCGGCCCGGGCTGAAGCTTCTGGGCTGCCTTCAGGGCGAAGCAGCCCGAGCCAGGCAGATGCTGTGCCAGGGGGCTGCATCCTGGCACTCCCACGTGTCCCGGCACTCTTGTCTGCGGCGAAGCCTCCGAGTGCTCCTGACAATCCCGGGCCTTTGCTGCCGGCTGCGGGCACTGGTGGCCGCTGCTCAAGTGCGTTTCTTTCGGCAGGCGCTGCCCTACTTCGACCGCCTCGACTACGTCTCCATGATGTGCAACGAGCAGGCCTACGCCCTGGCCGTGGAGAAGCTGCTCAACATCCGCCCGCCCCTGCGGGCTCAGTGGATCCGAGGTGAGGGCGGCCCCGCGCGTCCCGGCCCGTTTCTCCGGGGGTCCCAGCTCCCGTCCTGGAGGCAGATGCTCCTGCCTGCCCTGCCGAGGGCTCGGAGCTCTGGGCTTTCCAGGGGCTCAGCCCCCGTTCCCAGTGGAGCGCGGGCCGGAGGGGCTCACCCCCTGTGCCCCTCTGCCCCCAGTCCTCTTCGCGGAGATAACCCGGCTGCTCAACCACATCATGGCGTGACACGCACGCGCTGGACATCGGGGCCAGACCCCTTTCTTCTGGATGTTTGAGGAGAGGAGAAGGTAAAGGGCAGCGCAGCCGTACCGGGAGATCAGCGGGGCAGTGGATCTGGGGCTCGGCGCTGCCCACGGAGCCGTGCTGGCGTGCAGCGGGATCTCCTCTGTCCCCACAGATGTTCGAGTTCTACGAGGGGTGTCGGGGGCACGGATGCACGCCGCTACATCCGCCCCGGCGGGGTGCACCAGGTAAGGGCGCGCAGTGCCCCGGCTGCCTGCAGAGCCCCCGTGGTCTGACGGGGGTGTCACGGTGTCCCATGTGGGTGGTGGCCTCTCTGGTGTCCCTGCCGCATTCCCGGTGCCACTGGCCGTACACGAGCTGCCTTCCCTCTCCTCCTGCGCAGGACCTGCCCCTGGGGCTGATGGATGACATCTACGAGTTCGTGAAGAATTTCTCCATGCGGATAGACGAGGTGGAGGAGGTGAGGCGGGACGGGAGCCGGGCTTCTGCTCGAAACCTGGGAGAGAGGGACAGACCCCACTTCCCAGCGCCCTGAGGGCGGGGTCTCGCGTTGCCTGTTGCCTGGGCACGGCCAGCGGGGTTGTTCCTCTGGTGGCAGCGGTGACGCGGTGACGCGGGTCGGAAAAGGGAGTGCACAGCTGAGGGGAGGCAGCTGGTGCGGGGGCGGGTGGCTGACGCCCGGCTGCCCGCAGATGCTCACCAAAACCGCATCTGGAAGAACCGCACGGTTGACATCGGGGTGATAACGGCAGAAGAGGCTCTCAACTACGGGTTCAGGTGGTCCGGTGGCTCCAGGGGACACTCCCGGGGGAGAGGCTCCGCCACCCCCCACCGCCCAGCTGTGTGTGCCCCAGAAGGGTTGGGGCTGAGCCCACAGTCTCAGCTCAGCTGGTGGAGTCCCCCGGGCTGCTCGGAGCTGTCCTGGGGACCGATGACAGCGGTGACGCCCAGCGGCCGCAGCGTGGCAGGAGCTGCGACGCCGTGTCCTGCCTGGCTTTACCCGCCTGGTGTCACCAAACTGTCCTGCCGTGGCACCCGCTCAGGGCTGTGGAGCGTGGGCAGGCGAGGGCATGTGGCTGCTTTTCCCTGTGTTGGGATCCGCTTCTGGGGGGGAGGGCCCGGAGTTAGCGTGGGGCTGCGGCCCCTTCTCCGGGGGCTGCTCACCCACCTCCCTCTGCCCAGCGGGGTGATGCTCCGGGGCTCAGGGATCCACTGGGATCTGCGCAAGACCCAGCCCTACGACGTCTACGACCAGGTGGAGTTCGACGTCCCCATCGGCTCCAACGGTGACTGCTACGACAGGTACGTCGTGCCCCGGCACTGCCACGCGGTCACGCCTCCGCCACGGCTTCCCCGCGGGGTGCCCACTGCGTGGGACACGGGTCCTGAGCGGCACGGGGTCCCGCAGGTACCTGTGCCGCGTGGAGGAGATGCGACAGTCCCTCCGTCATCACTCCAGTGCCTCAACAAGATGCCTGAGGGGGAGATCAAAGTAGACGATGCCAAAATCTCCCCTCCGAAGCGGGCGGAGATGAAGGTACAAGTGCTTCCTTCCCCCCGGGGCTCGCCGCCAGCTGCACGGCGGTGCTGGCGAGCAGGAAGCGCAGTTTGGCGTGTCAGATGCTTGTGCTGAGGGTTTGGCCGGCGTTAATCTGCTGCCACATCCGTCCCCTGGCTCGGCCGGGGACTGCCCGGCCTCCCGCGTGCCGCTCCTGCCTGGTCCGGCAGCGCGTGGGGGGGAGGACGGCGCCGTGCCAGGGCAGGGGGGGGGTTTGCTGCCACTGAGGCGGTTCCTGAGCCCTGCGGTGGTCCGGCCCCGCGCTCTCGGAGGGGATCTCCCTTCCCCGGTTCTGCCAGGCGCGGCCCAGCTCAGCCGAAAAGCCGCCCTGGTGAAGGCAGGGGATGGCAGAGTGGAGGTTGGCGGAGACGACCCGGCAGCTGCCCGGCCTCGTCATCCCACGTGCTGTTTATGGCTAGTGGCTGTGTGAGCGTGGCCACCGCCCCGGTTCCTGCGTCTTGCTCCCCGTCCGCAGCTGCCGCGGCGCAGGCAGGAGACGGGCAGCGTTTTCGGGCTGCACGCCCGCGGTGACGGTGCTCTCCTCTCTCCACAGACCTCCATGGAGTCCCTGATCCATCACTTCAAGCTCTACACGGAGGGCTACCAGGTGCCCCCGGAGCTACCTACACAGCCATCGAGGCCCCCAAGGTGCCACTTCTCATAGTGTTACAGGGACGGGGCTCTGGCATGGGGCCCATCCCAGCTGGCGCCTGGCTCAGTCGGGGGTGGGAGAACGGTGTCCTGGCTGCCCTGTGCCACTCCTGGGGACATGGCGGTGCTCCTGTCACCAGCTGGGTGGGCTGTCCTGTTCCCAGAGCTCCGCTCTCACACCGGACTGGTGTTTGGGATCCTGGCGCTGTGGCTGGCAGGCAGAGCTTCTGCCCCCCCTACAGTGTCACTGCGTCACCAACCCTGTCCCCGTGTCCTTGCAGGGTGAATTCGGTGTCTACCTCGTCTCGGATGGCAGCAGCGCCCGTACCGCTGCAAGATCAAGGCGCTGGATTCGCTCACCTGGTAGGAGAGGCCAGGGCGGCCGGCGGCATCGCCGTGCCAGGTCCCACTGCGAGGGTGGCATTTGGGCTGGAGGGGACGAGCGCAGCCCGGGATGAGGTTTCTTTCCCTGTCTCCTTGCTGGGCTCGCTGCAACGTGGCCCCGGCACGGTGGACTGGGGCAGGCATCCATGGGCCACCGCGTGCGTGGGCCACCGCGTGCGTGTCCCCAGGGTCCCTCCGGGACCCAAGTCGCCTCTCGTGCCTCTGCCGTTAGAGCCGGTTTCCTTTCTCTGCTGATAACTGACCACTTCCCCCTGCCGCGCTGGCAGGGACAGCACCCTCTCCTCTGCCACCCCTGGCTGCCAGGGAAGGAGTGGGCATCGCTGCCAGCACGGCACCCGCTCCGGAAGCAGTGAGCTGGGCCACCCTCACCCACTCCGCTGTTGTGCAAAGCCGGGAGGCAGAGAGCCGCCTCAGCAGGCCAGGGGTCAGGGTGGTGGGTGCTCAGGGGGCTCCGGAGCAGGCTCTGCGCGCTGATGGGGGTCCCTGTGCTCGCTTCAGGCCGGTCTGGATCGGATGTCACAGGGCCACATGCTGGCGGACGTCGTGGCCATCATCGGTACGCTCCCTCCTTGGGCTGGCAGCTCCGCGGCTCTCCTGGGGGCTCCTTCCCCGTTCGGGGGCTGCCTGCGCCCTGACCCCTCTCTCCTTCCCCCAGGCACGCAGGACATCGTCTTCGGGGAAGTGGACCGGTGATGTGTCGGCCCCGGTGCCCGGCCCCTGCTGTGTGTGCTGCTCCGGGCGCAGGGAGCCCCCGGCCTCCCCGTCCCCCCTCCTCATCCCAGTCAAATAAAGACTAAACTGGGTCCCGCCTGTCTGGTGCCTCTGTCCCTGCGTCAGCGCTTCCTCCAGCCAAACCCCGGTGAAACCCCACTCTTCCTCCCTTTCCCACGTGAGGCTCGTGGTCGAGAGCTTCCCTTTCCTGCGGCCGTTGCCCTCCCGTGATGGAGGATCCTCTCTGGGGGGGGAGCCCGGAGGCAAACTCCGGGGTTCCGCCTCCGCCACCCGGCTTTGAGTGCGGCCAGCGCCCGCGTGCCAGCGCCAGCACCCTGCGGCCTCCCTGCCAGCCTTCATCCACCGGGGCCGGTGGGGCCCCCTGGCTGACCGCAGCAGGGCTGGGGAGGGGTACCACCAGGGCTGGGCACGGGGAGGGGGGGTGACGCTTGGGGACAGCTCGCCCGGCCCTTGAGCAACAGCCCCGTCACCCTTTGCGGGAAGAGGGGACGGCGATGCTGGCTGGTTCCCCGGTGCGGCCGGAGGAGGGGGGAAGCGAAGCGAGGGCGGTGCGAGCCGGAGGGGAGGAAGGCGCTGGCTCTGCTGGCGCTGACTCCGGCGCGACAGCCCCAACCCGCTGGACCCCGCTCGGGGCCGTGCAGAGGGATGGGTGCCCGCCTGCTGCTCGCTGCTACCCTGCTGCTGCTGTGGGCCCCGGCGGCAGGTGGGCACGGGGATGGGGGCTTTGCATGGACGGGGAGGGCTGGGTGGGCACGTGGCTGTCAGGCTGGATCCTTTGGTGGTGTCCTCGTGCCTTTGGGACAAGCTGGGATCCATCAAAGACCCACCCCGGGGTGCTCGTGGCACAGAGGGGCACCCCGGGGTGAGTCCCGGTGGGCTCCGGGGCTCTCTGATGCTGTCTGAGGGGACATCGACTGCAGGATCCGTCCTGGGGGGATGCTGACCTGGGGACCCCCTCCCACCCCCCTCTCCATCCCCAGAGGCCCTGATGGAGCCGGAGCTCTGCTACATCCTGGACGGCATCCTCTTCCTCTACGGCATCGTCCTCACCGTCCTCTATTGCCGCTCAAGGTGAGTGCCAGGATCTGGCCCGTGGCCATCTGTCCCCAGCTCGGGGTCCCAGCTAAACCCCTGGTTGGCCCTGGTTTTTGGGGGGACCCCCAAGGAGCCCATGGCGGGTGCCCCAGGGCTTCCCACCCATGCTGGGGCTTTTTCCTCTCCTTACTTGTTTTTTTTTTTTTTTTTTTTCACTTTTGGGTGACCTCCTCGCCCCTCCCCAGTACCTGGATGTCCAAGCGTCCGGCGGGGAGCCGGCAAGGAGGTAATGGCGCTGTCGGCACAGGGTGGCTGGGACTGGGGAGGTTTGGGACGGGGTGCACTGGGAGGGACGGGACCCCAGCCAGCGCCCATCCAGATGATGCTGCAGCTGAGGAAGGGGAAAGCAAAGGGGAGTTGGGGGCGGGAGGGGGTGTGTGGGCTCTGGTGGTCCTGGATTGGGGGTAAAAAATTCAGGAAACCCCATGACTTCCCCCCAGTTCCCCAGGGAGCGAGGGCAGGGGTGGGTATGTCTGTGTTTCCCCCCGTCCTGCTACCCCTCCTCTTTCTCTTTCTCTTTCTCTTCCCAAGCAGAAGGAGAAGCCATTTACGCCGTAAGTCAGCATGGGGGTGACGCATCCTGGGGGGGCCTTGTTCTGAGGGGGTCCTGTCCTGGGGGGGACCCTACTCACGGCTCCTGCCCCTTCTGTGGGTCCCCGTGCCCCCTTCTGTGGGTGCCCCACCCCATAGGGATGCCCCACTCTGCAGGTGCTGTATCCCGTGGGTGCTGTACTCGGTGGGTGCCCTGCCCTGCTGCCCCACCCCTTCTTGGGAGCACCCACCCTGGGTGCAGCCCCCCCACAACAGCCTTGCAGCCCCCGGGGTCCTTCCCTGGGGCACACGTTGGGCGGAGAGCCCCCGTGGTGGGGTGGCGGGGAGGGTGGCAGTATGGAGGGGGGGGTTGGCAGGAGGTGGCAGCTGGGGGGCACAGGCACCCCGTAACCCCCTCTCCGTGCAGGGACTCAGCGGTGAGCCCAGGAGATGTACGAAACCCTCCAGATCAAAGAGACCTGACCCCGTCCTGCCGCCGCGCCGCAGCTGCCCTTCGTCCCCCAGTCCATCCTCAGCAGCCGGAAATGCCCCCAGCCCCCCGGCGCCCCCCTCCTGGGACCGTGATGGAGAACTGGAGCTTTTTCCCCCTGGAAATGGCAGGTTTTGGCCCCAAACCACCTCTGGCCTGAGTGCCACTGCAGGGCCGCGACCCCCCGAGCCCGGGGGGAGCTGAAGCTGTCTGGGGTGCGTGGTGCTGCCTGCTGCCCCCCCCCCCCCCCAGTAAAGCAGCACCATGCGCCAACCGGGCAGGAGGGTTTCTGTAATGGTGGGACGAGGGCTGGGGAGGGGGACGATGGCACCGGGTCCTGTTGGGGCCAGACAGAGACAGGGGCACCGTTTGCTGGGGGACAGGGACCCCTGGGCACCGTGGCACCGTCTCACGGGGAGGGGGACACGGTGGGGGTGGAGGGGGGCACTGGCTCCCGGTGGCAGCTGCTGCGTGTTTCTGGGTGGAGGAGACGCTCCTGGCAGAGAAAAAAAAACACCATTTCCCCTGTTTAACCAAAAAGCTGTATTTTGGGTCCAATACCACGAAAATGGTTCCTGTGCCTCCCCCTCCCGCTGCCCCACAGAGCCCTGGGAGGGGGAGCCCCCAACACCCTTGGGGGGCCCCGCACCTTTCTTGAGAGGCAGCTGGAGCCCGACCCCCGATCCTGGGGGGTCCCGGCAGCGCCGGGATGGGGAGAGCCCCGGGGTGGGTGGGGAGGGGGACAGAGAGGGGAAGGGGGGCAGAGGACTGCTGGGAGCCCGGGTGGCTCTGAGGAGGGGGCGTGGGGAGCAATGGGTGCCCCTGTGTAGCCCTGGGGCTCCCCGACTCGGGACCCCTCCCGGGCTGGGCTCTGCGGGTCCGGATCGGGCCCCGGGCAGAGCGGGCGCCCCGCGGGAGCGTGGGTTGAGAAGGGGGGGGCTGCTCGGGAGGGGGGGGGATACACACATCAGCGTGCACCAGTGCAGAGGCGGCGCCCCCGGACCCCCCCCAGACCCCCCCCGAGCCCCGCGGCTGTCACGGGACGTTCTCGTAGGTGTCGCTCGGGACCCGCGGTTCGCGCGTGGGGCCCCGGCAGCACCGCGTAGGTGACGGGCGGCTCCCGCGGGGGCCCGCGGCGGGGGGAGCCCCGGGCGGGGCGCGACGGGGACGAGCGGGTGCCTGGAAGAGAAGCCAGTTCGGGGACCCGGGCTGGGGACGGCGACACGCGTGGGCGGCGTGTCCCCCCCCCCCCCCCCCCCCGTACTCACCCCCGCCCCGCTTGGTGACCGTGATCTGGAGTGTACAGCACCTCCCTCGTCCTCCGGGGCCCCGGGGGGGGGCGCCGTGGGCTCCCTGCGGGGACAAGGGGTGCCTGGGGCGGGGGCGGAACGCTGGAGCGGGGGGGCTGCGTCCCGGCCCCGCGGGAAGGGGCTTCGCGGCCGGATCCCCCCCCTGCTCACCTGCCCTGGCTCTTCCCGGCGGCTGCAAGGCAAGGGGGGGCGTGAGTGGCCTGGGGTCCCGGGGGTGACAGCGGGGAGGGGACCCCCGGGACCCCTGCGACCCCTCGGGACCCCAAGCCGAGGATCCCGGGGTGCAGTGCTGCACACCCAGGAGGGAGAGGAGCCCCCCCCAAGACCACCCAGGACCCACAGACCTCCAGGACCCCAACATGCAGTACCAGGGACTCAGCCTGCGCAACCAGCTGAGACGGAGCAATTTGGGCTGCAAGCAGGGAGGGACCCCCAGGACCCTCCGGACCCTGAGCCATGGCCACTGGGGGCTCAGCCCAGACACGGTGGGTGATGCAGGATGCAGCCCCATTGCCCCCCCAGCCAGCGTGGGGGGCTTTCACCCCACTTGAGATCACCGACCCAGCCCCCTGGCATGGGTGACCCACCTGCACGGTGCCGGTGCCAGAGGTGCCAGCCCATGGCGGCAGCGAGCAGGAGCAGGAGCAGGAGGGACATGCTGAGCCCCACGGCCGTGGCTGAGGACAAAGCAGGGACGAGCCCCGGTCAGCGCCGACCTGGGGGGCTGGAACCCCGCAGGGACCCTGGGGAGGGGGCGGATAAGTGCGGCCCTCACCTGTGCCCTGCTGCTGCCATCCCCATCCTGGCTGCGTCACCGAGAGGGTCAGCACTGGGCTGCGCGCCTGGAAGACGCGGTGGGCGCCGAGGCGGTTGGTGGCCAGGCACTGTAGGTCCCGGCGTGCTCCGGCCCACACAGACTCCAGGGACAGGACGGGCCCCGAGCCACCCTCCTGCCAGTCCTGCAGCCAGGTGAAGTTCACCGGCGCCTGGTGCCCGCCTGCACTGAGCAGCTCAGGTTGAGGCTCTCACCGCTGGCACCAACGGCTCTGTCCTCGCATCGTGATGGCAGCACCAGCCACTGGCACTGCAGGCAGAGAGACAATGCCAGGGTCAGACCGGTGGCAGTGGGCATTGCCCAGCATGGGATGAGGTGATGCTGTGGGTGGGGGGCACATGAAGCTGGAGGGTCTCGCTCACCCAGGACGGTGACCTGCAGCGGTGGGCTCTTGGCCACAGTGCCGCCATTGGTGGCCATGCAGTGGTACTGCCGCTGTTCCAGTGCCGTGCGGCGCGCAGCTCGTAAGCAGGGGCCCATGGCCAGCGGTGTGGCCCAGCCCTGCCGGTGCCAGGAGAAGGAGAGGGGCCCCGTCCCCGTGGCAATGAGCAGCTCAGCACCAGGTGGTCGCCCTCTGCCACCAGCCCCCCAGAGGGCTGCGCCACCAGGGATACCCCCGAGACCGGGACCCCTGCGGGGAGGAGATGGACAGGGACTCGGGACTCGGGCAGGGATGCGGGGACTTGGGGAGGGATGGAAAGACCCCAGGGAGGGACGGAAGGACCTGGAAAGGGATGCGGGGGGATGACCTGGGGGGGGATGCAGCAACTGAGGCAGGAACGCAGGGATGTGGGGAGGGATGTGGGGAGGGATGTGGGGACCAGGCAGGGGTGGAAGGACTGAGGAGGAACATGGGATGCAGGGAGGGATGTGGGGACCCGGGGAGGGCTACAGGGCCCCAGTGCACCCCCGTCCCTCCCACACACTCACTGTGCACCGTGACGGCGACAGGGGCGCTGTGTTTCCGCACGTCGGCTGTCTCCGTCCGCACCTCGCAGGAGTACTGCCCCGAGTGGGACAGCTCCACAGCTGGCAGCTGGAACTGAGGGGACCCCTGGGGACCCCCCACCAACACCCTGTCCCGGTAGAAGTGGTACTGGAGGCGGGTGAGGGGTCGCAGGGTGTTGGGGCTGCTGATGCAGCCCAGGGTCAGGGGAGATCCCTCAGGGGGCTCAGCCGGACCCTCCAGGCGCAGCTCCGGCACCGAGAAGAGCTCTGGGAAACAGCCGAGGGGACGGTGACCCCGAGCCCGTAGCGGGGGGCTGCACCCACTGGGTGGGTGTCGGGGAGCAGGTGCTCACCTTCCACCGTCACTGTCACCGGTGCTGATTTCTTCAACCCCACCAACAAGTACTCAATGTACGCCTGGCACTGGTAGCGCCCGCTGTGGCGCAGCCGCAGGGGGGACAGGAGCAGCTCGGCCCTCTGGGACGGCCGCCCCAGCGGCTCCTCATCACGGAAGAACTGCACCCTCGTGAGCCGCGCGTCGTTCCAGCCCCGGCAGCGCAGCGACACCACGTCCCCCTCCAGCAGTGCCCGCGCCGGCACCTGCAGCACCAGCCAGTCTGCAAGAGAGGGATGGGGCGGGCAGCGCGTGGGGATGCAGCCAGTGGGATCCCATCGCACAGGGATGCACCGGTGTGCATGGGGATGCACTGGTGGTGCACAGAAGTTGCACCCGATGTGCACATGGATACACCCCGTGCACGGGGATGGGCTCCCATCGCACGAGGGGCGAGAGGCTGTGAGACAGAGCCCACCCAGAGCCCTCAGGGCACCCCGAGGTGCCAGGGTGGAGGCACCCATCCTGCTCCTCACCATTTGAGAAGCTCATGGTGATGGGGGGGCTGGGCGTGGTGCTGGGTCTCTGGCACTGGTAGCTGCCACTGCCAGGGTGGTCTCTGGAGACGCGGAGGCGGTTGGATTCGGACTGCGTCCAGAACCGCCCGCTGATGTACCAGCTGGTGGGGCCGCGTGTGCCGGAGCCCTGGCAGGTCAGTGTCACCGTCTCCGACCGGAACACCGGTGTCCACGGGGGGTCCAGTGTGAGCTGGCTGAGCTGGGCACCTGCAGGGTGATGGAGGACACCAGCCTGCCGGGGCCACTGAGGGTGTCTGGGGACAGCACAGCTGGGGACCAACACGAGGACTCACCAGCGAGGCCGAAGGCTTGGGCTGGAAGGGAGAGGGGGAGAGGGGCTGGGTGGGGGCTGCTGCCGTGGGGACACCAGCACCCCGGTGACAGGGGTGCTGAGGGTGTCCCAGGCTGACTCCGTGGGGATGCCCGCGGGAAAGGGCGCAGGGACAGTCCCCAGGAGAGCTCAGGGGACTTGGCTGCGTCAGAGCCGCCCACGCACCACGTCTGTGTGGCACAGCCACCCCGGGCTGGTGCAGGGGACGGGGACACCTCCACCAGCCCCACGGCCCCGTCCCCACAGCCCCGTCCCCACAGCGCTGTCCCTATGGCCCCGTCCCCATGGTTCCGACCCCATGACACCCACCCCCATGGCCGCATCCGCAGTGCTTGTCCCCATGTTCTCATCTCCACATCCTGTCCCCACAGCCCTGTCCCCGTGTCCCCATCCCCACAGCTGCCCCAGCCCCATGGTGCCAGTCCCCACATCTCCATCCCCGTGATGCCTGTACCCTCATCCCTGTCCCTACAGCTCCATCTCCGCGGCCCCGTCCCTACAGCCCCAGCCACACGGCAGCCCCAGCCCCCACGCCGGGGGTGCAACCCTGGGGGCTGCTTCTCCTGGCATCTGGGGCCTCGGAGGACCCCACAGCCGCCCCCGGCTCCCTCCTCGTGGGCCAGACGGTGCCACCAGGCTCTGTTCCAACCCGCTGCTCTCCGAAGCAGAGAAGGGTCTGGGTGCACATCCCCGTGGCATCAGGGCCCCTGCCCAGCCCCACGGCCCGTGCCCAGGCACTCACCCCAGAGGAGCAGCGCTGCACTCCCGGCCATCCCGGCCATCCCGGCCATCCTGGCTATCCCGGCGCTCTGCCGCGCGCTGCCGGGGCCACCTGCCCTTTGCGTAGCAGCTCTTAGGAGAAAGGGGAAGGAAGCGACTTCCGCGTCCCCCGGGCTCTGCCCTCACCCTGGGGGACATGTGCCTGGTGCCAAGTGGCAGGAACGGGCTTGGGTTTGGGGGAGCTGCTGTCCCCTTCACGCAGGGGGTCCCTCCAGGCACCGGGACCCTCCAAGGACACGGGGCACAAGCGGCGGCCCTGTGGGTGTCCTGCACCCATGAGGGGCTGAGACCCCAAGGGGCTGGGACCTCGAGAACTGGGACCTCGAGGGGCTGAGACCCCCAGAGCTGGGACCTGAGGGCTGGGACCCCGAGAGCTGGGACCCCCGGGACTGAGACCCCAATGTCTGGGACCTTGAGGGGCTGGGACCTCGAGGGCTGGACTCCGAGAGCTGGGACCCCCAGGGCTGAGAACCCAAAATCTTGGGGCCCTGAGAGCCGAGACCCTGTGGGCTGGGATCCCTGAGAGACTGGGACCCCCGAGAGACTGGGACTCCCGAGGGACTGGGACCCCCAAGAGACTGGGACCCCCAAGAGACTGGGAATCCGAGGGACTGGGACTCCGAGGGACTGGGACTCCGAGAGACTTGGACCCCGAGGGACTGGGACCCCGAGAAACTGGGACCCCAAGGGACTGGGACCCCGAGGGACTGGGACCCCCGGAGCCCAGACGCCGCCGACCGGAGCCCCCGTGGCTCGGACCGCGCGCGCCCGCCCCGCGCTCGGCGGCGCCGCCTGGCGGGCGCGCGGCGGAACGGCGCCGCGAGGGGCGGGGCCGCGAGGGGGCGTGGCTCGAGGCTCCGCCCCCTCCCGCCGGGGGGCGGAGCCGCGCGAAGATGGCGGCGGAGCCGGAGCCGGAGCCGGGCCCGGGCCCCGACCCGGAGCTGGAGGAGCTGCTGGACAGTGAGGGCGGGCGGGGGGCCGGGGGTGCGGGGGGTTATCGGGGTGCGGGTGGGGGTGCAGTGGGGCTGGGGGGGGTCACTGTGTGCCGTGGGACTGGGGCGTCACTGGGTGCAATGGGGCAGTGGGTTACTGGGGTGCAGTGGGGCTGGGGGGTCACTGGGGTGCTGTGGGGCTGGGGGCGTCACTGGGTGCTGTGGGGCTGGGGGGGGTCACTGGGTGCAATGGGGTTGGTGGTTATTGGGGTGCGATGCGGTGGGGGGCTGTTGGGGTGCAGTTGCTGGGGCGCAGCGGGGGTGGGGGGTGTCGGGACGGGGCCCCCGGAGGTGGGCGGGCGATGGGGTCGGTGGGGCGCAGCGAGGCGGGGGGGGTCTGACCTGTGCCGCGGGGCAGGGGGTCGTTCCGGGGTGCAGGGAGCTACGCTGGGGGCAGCGGGGGGGGTCCCTGGGCCGGGAGTGCCCGGGGGTGCCCCTCACCCGGCCCCCCCCCGCAGGTGCCTTGGACGACTTCGAGAAGAACAGGCCCGCCGCCCCCCCACCGCCCCCGCCCGGCGCCCAGCCCTCGCCCGGCGCCGCTGCCAAGGTGCGACGCTGCCAGGCTGCACCCACCGCCCTCGCCCGGCCCCGGGCAAGAGACACGGACCCATGGCGGGGGGGCACGGACCCCCGGCGCAGGGCTGACCGTGCCCCTGTCCCCAGGCCATCGCTCTTCGCCGCGCAGGAGCGGTTCTTCCAGGAGCTGTTCGAGGGGGGAGCTGGCATCGCAGGCGGCGGTCCCGAGTTCGAGCAGGCCATGCAGGAGCTGGCACGGGAGGAGCCGCACCTGGTGGAGCAGTTCCAGAAGCTGTCGGAGGCGGCGGGCAGAGTGGGTGAGTGGGGCCGGCGCGTGGGCTGCGGCCCCCTCAGCACCGCCGGCCGCCCGCGGTGGGTGCCAGTGACACGGCAAGGGCGCGCGCCGGGCGGTGGGCGTCCTCCCCGGCTGCTGGCTTGGTCGTGCCAGAGCTGGTGCGTTGCAGCCTGGTGAGCCCTCGCGTTGCCGGGAGCGTGCCAGCGTCCAGATCGGCCCCGGCAGCCTCAGGTCTCGCCGACAGCCGGGGGGGACTGGGCTCGCAGCAAAGAGAGTGGCGTGTGCCAGCACCGGCGGTCCCAGTTTGGCTCGAGGCTGGTTGGCACCTCTCTGGCGTTGCAGTGCCAGGTGTCCTCCCACGAGCTGGGGGCTCCCTGATCCTCCATGCCACCATCCGGCATCGCTAGTGGCGTGGGGTGGGGGAAAGTTTGGGGGCTTTTGGAGGACACCCCAGTCCCACAGCCGCCGCAGTCCCCAAGGCAGGTCCCCCGATCCCTGCCAAGTGGGGTGCCCCGGGGGTGCCCGGGCCTCTCCCGGTGCCCAAACCCGCGTCTCCCGGTGCCGCAGGCAGCGACGCGGCGTCGCAGCAGGAATTCACCTCCTGCCTGAAGGAGACCCTGAGCGGCCTGGCCAGGAACGCCACCGACCTGCAGGTACGGCCGCCCCCCGCCAGCCACGCACGGACCCCCGCGGCCGCCCCCTGGCCCAGGAGCGGGCACTGACGGTGCCCTCGCAGGGCTCCACGGCCTCGGAGGAGGAGCTGGCGAAGGCGCTGGAGGGGCTGGGGCTGGAGGAGGGCGACGGCGAGGGCGGCGTGCTGCCCGTCGTGCGCAGCGTCATGCAGAGCCTGCTCTCCAAGGACGTGCTCTACCCCTCGCTCAAGGAGATCACCGAGAAGGTGGGGGGTCCGCCGGGGCGGGGTGGGCCGGGGCGGCGCGGCGGTCCCGGCCTGACCCCCCGCCGTGCCCCCCGCAGTACCCCGCGTGGCTGCGGCAGCACGGCGCGGCGCTGCCAGCCGAGCAGTACGAGCGGTACCGGGCGCAGCACGGCGTGATGGGCCGCATCTGCCAGCAGCTGGAGGGCGAGCGGCCGGGCGAGGGCGAGGAGGAGCGGCGGGCGCGCTTCGAGACCCTCCTCGACCTCATGCAGCAGGTGGGCAGCGGCGACGCGGGCGCCCCTGAGCCCCCGCTGCCACCCTGACCCCCCCCGTGTCTCCCCTGCAGCTGCAGGACCTGGGGCACCCCCCTAAGGAGCTGGCTGGGGAGTCGGTGAGTTCCCAGTCCCTCAGTGGTCCCAGTCCCTGGGTGGTCCCAGCCCCTCAGGGGTCCCAGCCCCTCGGTGGTCCCAGCCCCTCGGGAGTCCCAGTCCTTGGGTGGTCCCAGCCCCTCAGGAGTCCCAGTCCCTCAGGGATCCCAGTCCCTCAGTGGTCCCAGTCCCTCAGGGATCCCAGTCCCTCGGGGGTCCCAGTCTCTTGGGGGTCCCCTGGGTACCTGCATCGCCGGCCCCCCCCGGGTGCCCAGAGCGCCCGGCTCACCCTGTGCCTCCCCCCGCAGCCCCCCGGCCTCAACCTGGACCTGTCAGCGGCGGCGGGTGGCGAGCAGTGCCGCCTCATGTAGCGCCGGCGGCGGGACGGGGGCACCCGTGCCCCCCAGTGCTGCGGGACGGGGACGACCCCCACCTCGTTACCGGCTAATTGAGACCCCGGCGGCGATCAGGACGAGGATGAGGAGGCCGAGCGGAGCCGGAGCTGCGGCCGCCGAGGAGCGGAGCCGGACGTGGCAGCGCCAGCTCTGCCGTCCCACGCCGGGGGGTGCCCGGGGGTGCCCGGGGGGGTGCCCGGGGCGGCTGTGGGGGCTGCGGGGGGCGAGTGTGAGGTGGGGGTACAGAGGGCGCGTGGACCCCCCCGACGGTCGCAATAAACGTGTTGGCAACGCCGCTGGCTCCCTGCTGGGGAAACTGAGGCACGGGCGGCCGCAGCGCCCCGCGGGGCGGGGGGAACGGGACCCCTCCCCATGGCGAGGGAGGGCCGCGTGAGGCCCTACGGTAACACGGGGGGTGGGCGGCCCCCGGGGGGAGCACGGGGCGACCCTACAACAACACGGGGTCGGGGTCGCTGCTGCCATGGCGACGGCGGGGCCGGGGCGGCGCTGTCGCGCAGCGGCCGTTGCCGTAAAGCGCCGCCGCGGCGCCGTAAAGCGTGAGGCGTTCGCTAAGATGGCGGCGGCTGGGCCCGCAGCCGGTGGCGGAGGAGCAGCCGGCGGCCGCGGGGCCCGCGCCTGAGCGACAGCCGGGAGCTGCCAGGAGTCGGGTCGGTGCGGGGCCTCCCCTCCCTCCCCCTCCCAGCCGCCCCCGGCCGCCCCGGCCCCGGTTCCAGCCGCCCTCCCCTCCCCACCGCCGGGGCCGGGCCGGGGCGGGGGCGGGGCCCGCTCGGGCCGGCGGACCCGTCCGGGGGGCGCAGCGCGGGGGGTCCCGCCGTCTCCGCGGGGTACGAGGCCTTCGGGGGTGGCGGGGGGGGGTCTCGGTACCCCCGAGGGGTCATCGGGCCCTGGGGGGTTCCCGCGCCTTTGTGGGAGGGCGGGGGGCGTCCGCGCTGCCCCCGGAGGGTCCCTGTGCCTGTGGGGGGGTCCGTGCGCCTTTTGGGGGGGTCCCTGCGACCCCCAGAGGGTTGGTGTGCCTGGGGGGGGGTCCTTGTGGCCCCCGGAGGGTCACTGCCTTTGAGGGGGGTCTGCGCTGCCCCCGGAGGGTCGCTGTGCTTGTGGGGGGGTCCCTGCGCCTTTAGGGGGGGTCCCCGCTGCCCCCAGAAGGTCGCTCTGCCTTTTGGGGGGGTCCCTGCGGCCCCCAGAGGGTCGCTGTGCCTTTGGGGGGGCCCTGCCGCCCTCGTGGGGGTGTTGTGCTTCGAGCAGGGTGCTGGGGTGGTCCCTGCTGCCCCCAGGCTGGTCCCTGTCCCCTCTGTGGGGGGCACCGGGGCACCGCTGCCATCCCCCCGAGTGTTGCCCTCCTCGGGGGGTGCTGAGGGTCCTTTCCCACCCCCAGGGCTCCTTCCCTGTTGCCCCCGTGGTGTCACGGTGCCCTGGGGGGGCACTGGGAGCCCCTCCCAACCCTGGAGCTGGGCCCGCTGCCTCGGTCATGGGCGGGGGGCTCGGCTGAGGGTCCCTCCAGCCCCTCAGGTCCAACCTCGTTGTCCGGGGCCTCCGTGCCCCCCTCCCTCCCAGGACAGGCCCCGCTGTCCCGGGGCGCTGCTGGGCTTTAACCTGTCCTTCCCGTCAGCCGCCAGCGGATCTCCGGCCAGGCCTCGGCACTCGCTGCCCGCGGCACCGCCGCACAGGTGAGTGGCCGTCCCGGGTCCAGCGCGCGTCCCTCCTGCCCGTCCGTCCGTCCTGCGCGCGGCACGGGTGGGCGTTCGGACCGTGTCTGCCTCGGTCACCTTCGCGATGCCCAGTTACTGGTGTCGGTGGTGTGGCCCTGGGCTCTGCCAGCGGCTTGCCCCTCTGCTCCGGTGGGATTTCTGCTGCCGGCCGGGCTTTCCTCAGCCTCAGGACCACCACGTCCCCCTGGCACTGGCCAGGGAAGTGGCGGTGCTGCGTGTGCGGGTGGTCAGTGCTCGTTACCCACGACTGGTTAATTAGGCACGAAGCGGGTTCGTGCCGTCCCGCCAGGCGCCGGGGAAGCCGTGGCTGTGCCGCGGGGTGGCCGGGAAGAGCGATGGGGAGGTGGGTGCTGCGGGACGCAGCAGAGACGCTGCTGTGCCCAGGATGCCCGTTCCAGACCTCTGTGTCATTGCGAGCAGGAAGCTGCTTAATTAGTGTCGGCACCGGGACCTGCCGGGCTCCCGGGTGGGTTTGGGATTAACCGGGGCTCTCCTGAACGCCGCCCATGTCTCGGCAAACCGGAGGTGCCGGCCAGCCTCTCCCTGGCAGCGGGCACTCGGGGCAGAAACTCGCTCGTCATGGGAGGTTCACTGGGGGTATGAGCCCCCCAGCAGCATCTCGGGGGGGGGAGGGCTCCTCCGCAGCGCGCACACGCGCTCGCCTCCGGCCAGGTCCCATTGGAAAACTTTCCTTAAATAGAAGAGGCTCAGCCAAGCCCGGAGCGACGCGAGCATGGGAGGGACCTGGTGCAAACGCGGGCACGAGGCTGTGCCACAGCGTCCCACGGGCATCTCGGTGTGCCGGGGCGTTGGAAACCGAGGCGAGGGGCACTCGGTGGGTTGAAAACACCCTGTGCTGGTTTCTGGCCCCGCTGCTCCTCTGCTTTATCCCGAAGGCCGCCGGGCGCCGCGGAGCCTGGCTGTCCGGTGTTTATACAGCTGTGTAAACATTTTGGTGACAGATCGTTCGGGGACGGAGCGGTGGTGACCGCGGCGTTTGCAGCCGTAAAGCGGCTGGTTGGCGGGGCCGAGTCCTGCGGGTGCTGCGGAGGGGCACCGAGCGCTGGCACGGACGGATGGCTGATCCCAGGTGGAGCGGGGCCAGTGTCCCGCATCCTGCTGGCTCGTGGCGATACAGGTTGGGGTGGCAGCTCGGGACGGAAAGGGCCGTCTCCTGGGCACGACCGTTTCGGTTGCTGACTGGTGTCGCGCTGGTCTGGGGGCTCGGAGCCCGGCGAGGCAGCGGGGTGGCACGGCGACGTGAGCCCCGGCACGCTGTGCCAGCGAGGTGCTGAGCCCCAGGCGCTCGCTCGGGGGCCACGGCCGTTCCTGCCACGGGAGGAGGCGGCAGCACCCACAGCTCGATCCCGGCAGCACCGTGCCGTGGCAGCACCCACAGCTCGATCCGGTGGCAGCCGGAGGCCGTGGCATACGGAGGGATATTTTTAGGGCCCTCACAAGGGTGCCGGAGAGTCGGGCTTCAAGCATGTGAAGCTGGGAGCGGTGATCCTGTCCAGATGTGGACTCCAGAGAACTCCAAAACCCACGTGTTGGCTCCGGGCACAGCTCTGCGTGGCGCACGGCAGCCAGGCTGGGTTCACTGGCACCGGCCGCGCACCCCAAGGCACTGCTGCCTTGGCACGGAGAGCAGGCCTGGCGCCGGCGGGCGGTGAGGGGCTCAGATCCCTCAGTGGGGGCGTGGGGCTCCGCGGGGCTGACCACATCCCGGCTCGCTCCGGTCCGCGCCGAGCGGTGTCTCGGAAGCGATACCTTCGGTGCCATCTGCGTTTCCAGCCGCCGGTAGCTCAAGCGTGGGGCTCCCCGTGTCTGCCCGCTGCCGGTTCGTCCCTGCCTGAGCCCTCGAGTGCCACCGGCGCGCCGCGCCGCGGGGCTGCGTGCCTTAATCTCCGTGCCACGTGAGCGGCTTCGGTGCCTGTGAGCGGAGCTGGTGGGTGGCTGCGGAGGCTGACGCAGAGCTGTCGGAGCCAAGCGCCCGGCCCGGCCGTCCATCGGCACCGGGCAGCTGGCACGGGCTGGCATTGTGCTCCCAGGTGTGGAAGGTGATGAGGGAGCCTGGTGTCCCCCGTGGCACCCCTGGTGCTGCCGGAGGCCACGTCTGTCTCGTTACGGTGCCCGTTGTGGGCAGATGCGACGCGAAGTTGGGCTCGTTGTTTGGTGACGGGTTCCTTTCCTCTAAAAGCGCGCTCCTCGCCAGGCCGCCCTGCCGCGGGACGGCGTTAACGGCACATCCGAGCAGGTAACTTGGCGGAGGAGAATAACTACCAGCGGGCAAAGTCCCAGCCTGGTTCCTTGTGTAGGTGCAAAGGCTCTCCCGGCCCCTGGGGTTGGCAGTGCTGCCGGGGGGTGAAAATCGACCCGGCGACGGACTTTCCGATCTAACGACCGGAGTGACGCGGAGTTAGGCTGTGCCGAGCGCGGCGGTGTTTGGAGCTGTTCCGTAGTCACCCGTCACGACGGGCACCGCACGAGGGACGGAGTCACCTCGCTGCTCAGAGCAGTAAAGTAAAACCAGTCCTGCCCCAGCTTCACCCTGATCTTGCCCACCTCCCGCAGCCCCCGGGGACAGAGCTGGGCACGGGGCACCGTCTGCGGCACCGCGAACTCGCCCCCGCTGCGCGGTGAGTAATCCCCTCGTACGGCTGAGCGTTGGCACTTGGTGGGAGGCGAACACCCACTCTCCTCCCCGCCATGCCGGTGGCTCACGTACCGAGAGCTGCTGGTGCTGGGGGGACCAGCCTGGCACCACTCCCCTGCTTTGCTTCTCAGCCCTTTCCTCCTCCTCTCCGCAGTATCGGTGTTTTTAACGGGATTGGCACGGGCTGGCAGTGCCAGCTGGGGAATAGTTGAAACTGAAGCTGCAGAAAACACTTTTATCTTTTTCCTCGTCGCCGCACGAGCGGCTGCGGCTCGTGGTGTTTTCAGCTGCATGGACTCAGTTCCCTTATAAACACCCCTGCGCTGCCAGAGCTGTTATCGCGCCTCGGCCGGGGCCAGCCCGGCTGCCAGCGCCTTCCCGGGGCACTCCCGCAGTGCCATCAGGCGGTGGCAGTGCCGTCGGGCAGCGGTGGTGGCCCCTGCAGCTGTACCGGTGGGCTGGCAGCTTCAGTGAGCCCCGCTCGCCTCCGGCATCCCCCGTTTCTTGGGGGGAATCGGGCTGGGCCGGGGCTGGCGGTGACGGACCCAGCCTGGGCAGAGGCTCCTCGGGGCTCCGCTGGCGTTAATTCCCGGTGTAACGAGGATTAGTCCCCGGAGCGTTTGCTGTAATCGGAGTTAATGATGTGCTGGCTGCAGCTTTTGCCCGGGTGTAAATGGGCAGCGTTCAGCAGACTGCCTGGCACTGGTTAGCAGCGGGCAGCTGAAGGGTGTGGAAAAGTCGGGCTGGAAGTAGCAGGAACGTAAAGAACGAGCAAAGCGGAACTAAAACGTTGGGCGGTGGGTTTTATCCCCCCTGCACCCTGGCAGAACCTCGGCTGTTGGCGACTGACGTGTTTTCCTCCCGCTGTAACCCGGTGCGGTGGTGCCGGCAGGTGCTCTCGCCAAAAGCCGCCGGCGGCCTTCGGCAGGTGCCGGGCACCACGGTCCCGGGGGTGTCCGCAGCCCCCGGGCACGGAGGTGGCTCCGCTTCGTGGCCCCGTGGAGCTGCCCCTGCGGCAGGGGGGAGCCGGGGCCGCTCTGGATGCCGGCCCCGGATGCAGCGGGGCCGGTGCTGCTCCTGCAGCCCATGTGCCCCCTCCCCACCGCGGCTGGCACTCCGCTGCGAGGGCTGGGAAATGCCCGGCAGCCAAAAGTGCGCTCGCCTTTGGTTTGCCACGTGCTCGTGAGGAACTGGCGAACCTCTCCTGGAGCAAGTGGAAATGCCAGGGAGCTCCTGGCCCCGCCGCCTGGCTCTGCTCTTGCCCGCTGCTCTGGAGGAGCAGAGTTGGGGGTGCCAAAGCCAAACCTGCTCCTGGGGGAGGCTGGGCGGGCGTGCAGGGGTGCCGTCGTGTCTGTGGCACGGAGGAAAACGTCCCCTCAGTGATGCCAGGAGGATTTTGTGCCCAGGAAGGTGTTTGGAAACCTGTCGCTGGGGTTTAGGGAACCTCGAGCAGCGTCTAAGTGGCTGCCCGCAGTCCAAAGGTGCCAAGAAGTCTCTGGCTGCCTCCCCGACCACCTTCCCTTGCCTGCCCGCCATCCGAGCCCCGCTCCTGCCTCCCTGCCCGCCCCGCGCCAGGGGTGTCTGCCGTGCCGCTGCATTGCCGTCGGAAACCGCTGGAGTCAGCGCCGCCTCCTTCCCCTGAGCCTGCCCGGGGGCTGCCCATCGGGAAGCGCCCGGCTTATCGCCGGAGGTGAAGCGGGGAGCGGGCGCAGGCAGCGGGACCCGGGACCCGTCCCGTAGGGCAGGCGGCACGACAGGTCACGGATCCGCTTCCCCGCGAAGCCGGCGGCATCCGGGCAAATGAGAAACTGGAGAGGGGCTCAGGGGATGGCACCGGGCGGCCTCGTTACCCGGCTGCGGGCACCTCCGTGGGGCCAGGGAACGCTTCCGTTCGCGCTGCTTTTGTTGCCGTGCGTCGAACGCGGTCACCGCGCCCGTAGCCGCGTGCGTGCCGCTCGCTCCGCTGGTTGTGTTTTCCCTTCGGGAGCGGTGCTTTCCAGGCCAGCCTGCCATGCCGCGGTGCGCGCGCGGCTCCGCCGACGCGGGGGACAGGCCAGCACGGCCCCGTCTCAGCAGACTGGCCGTGCCAGGGACGCTCCAGCTTCTGCTCTCTCCCTCTCTCGCACGCAGGGTGAACGCTCCGGAAAACGCAATGTCGGATAAAGGGAGCAGCATGGAGGGGAAGACGGACATAGTGAATGGTAAGGGTGCCGGCAGGGACCGGGCTCCCCGTGCCTGGGGTCTCCCTCCGGGGAGGCTCACGGCGTTGTCTGCACCACGCAGGCAGCTTGTCCAGCAGCCCGGAGGAGATGTCAGCCGAGGAAGGTCGGGAAACCTCCTCCGGCATCGAGGTGGAGGCCTCCGACCTCAGCCTGAGCCTCACGGGAGACGACGTGGGGCCCAACCGCACCAGCACGGAGAGCCGGGACACGGACACGGAGAGCTCGGGGGAAGAGAAGGACTCTGACAGCATGGATGACACGGGTCACTACTCCATCAACGAGGAGAACCGTGCCCTTGACCGGTCGCACTCGGAGGAGGAAGAGGAGGAGGACGAAGAGGAAGAGCAGCGGTCCCACCGCCGCGCCCAGCGGCAAGCGTGCCAACCACGACCAAGACTCCTCTGATGACGAGCAGGCCCTGGAGGACTGGGTGTCCTCGGAGACGACGGCGCTGCCCCAGCCCCGCTGGCAGGCGGTCCATGCCCTCCGGGAACGGGAGCTGGGCTCCAGCACCCGCTTCGTCTACGAGGCCTGCGGGGCCAGGGTCTTCGTGCAACGCTTCCGCCTCCAGCACGGCCTGGAGGGCCACACGGGCTGCGTCAACACCCTGCACTTTAACCAGCGCGGCACGTGGCTGGCCAGCGGCAGCGACGACCTCAAAGTGGTGGTGTGGGACTGGGTCAGGAGGCAGCCGGTGCTGGAGTTCGAGAGCGGCCACAAGAGCAACGTCTTCCAGGTGAGGAGCGCCGGGGAGGGGCGCTCGGAGGGCGGGGGGTGATGGGACACCCGATTTCTGCCGGGTGGATGCTGTGCGGGGCGGGAGAACGGCGCCCAGCCCCGGTGAGCAGCAGGTTCAGGAGCAGCCACGGGCAGGAGCCGTGTTCGGAGGCGGCTGTGCCATGCCGTGCCATGCCATGGCGGGCAGCCTGATGCGTGGGCAGCGCCGCGGCTCTGCCACTGCCAGAGGGGCCTGGAGGTTTGGGCTCTGCTGCTCGCGCCGCACAGCCCACACTTGGAGCGGCGCCGGCACCGGCCAGCGTCTCTGCCAGGCTCCCAGGTCTCCTTCCTCACCAGGAAGGGCTGGGAGGATTCCCAGGAGAGCGTGTGGGGCTTGCTGGGGTCAGGCAGGGGTGCTCCCCTCGGTTCCTCTCCTGTTCCACCCCGTTTCCATCCCGTGTGCCAGCATTGAGAGCCGCCCCTCCGCTTGCTCTCTTCCAGGCCAAGTTCCTCCCCACAGCGGCGACTCCACCCTGGCCATGTGTGCCCGGGACGGCCAGGTCCGGGTTGCCGAGCTCTCCGCCACCCAGTGCTGCAAAAACACCAAGCGCGTGGCACAGCACAAAGGAGCTTCGCACAAGGTGAGCCCCGACCGGCCCGCGCAGGGGGTGGCAGCGGGGCACCCCCGGGGCACCCGCTCACCGACTGCCCGCAATCACGACGGCAGAGTCGCTGCTGTGGAGGGACCGATTCCTGAGGAGGGTCTCGGTGTCCGGCAGAGCAGAGACGCGAGCGCTCGGGGGGGGGTATAGGGGGCTTGGTGCTGCGTCGGCTCCCGTTAATAGCCGAGAGTTTGCTGGGAGAAAGGGATCTTGTCACTGTGTTGGGTAAAAAGGGAACCAATGCCCGAGTATTTATCTTCCAGCTGGCCCTAGAACCGGATTCTCCATGCACTTTCCTATCAGCAGGTGAAGATGCTGTAGTCTTCACCATCGATCTGAGACAAGACCGGCCCGCCTCGTGAGTATTTCTCTACCCACTCCCGTTGCCAGGACTGGGAAAGCTCCAGAGGGAGATCCGGGGTCTCGGGGGGCTGCCCCGTGAGCGGGCAGCACTTGGCTGCGTAGGGCTGAGGGTCCTGCTTGTGCACGTGCCCATTCAACGGGCATAAAGTCGGAAAACGGATGTTTTTTGGCTTTCAAGTGGTGGTATCTGTGGTCAGACTGGTGACCAGTCAGGGGCTCGCTGTCCCACGTGAGGGTACAGCTGTGAACCGCGCCGACTAGAACCCTGGGCCTCCCCGGATGGGGAGCAGAGACGATACCGGTGTGGCAGGTCCCCGTGCCCGCGCGGCTGCCGAGGGCTGCCCATCCGGCACCCGTTTGCCCGTCCCGGGGGCAGCGCCCGGGGTCCCGCGCTCCTCCTGCGCGGTGAAGCGGCTGATGAGTCACGGCTGAAATCCAGCGCGGAGCTCACGGTTCGCCTGACTCGCTCGTCGCGTGAGCGCCATTGCCGTTAATTGGAAAACAATAATTAAGCAAGCCGCCGCGCTGCGCGTGCCGGATCTCAGCCCGTAGCACCGAGAGATCCGTCGCTTCTGACGAGCTTCCGAAAGAAACCCGCGGCGGGCGTGCCAACAGACGCCCGGTTTTGACACCGTGGTGCTTTTCCAGTACAGCCACGTATTATTTGGAAGATGATCCCGCTTAAAACCGAGAGCCGAGCCTCGCCGCCCCGCTCCGGCGGCTCGGCTTCACGTGTGCGCCAGCGCTTTTGTCTGAACCCGGCTGTTTCGTAACCGGGACAGAAGCTGCCGGGGCGTTTCAAAACAGCCGCATTTAATCCCCATCCCCGCTCCCCCCCCCTGTTTGCCAGCTCTGTTTGGAGAGGAGCCCGCTGGCAGGGGGCTGGCGTGGCTCTGTCCCTCCGGCTTTGCCAGGCTCCGCGCCGCTGGGGCGGGCTCGGCGCTCGCGGGGAGTCGGCACCCTGTGAGCGCGCAGCCGCTCTGCGGGGGGGGGTTTGCAGGCAGCTCCCGTCCTTCGTTAAGCGGAACGGTGTAATCAGGGGGAAGACGAGCTTTCGAGCCGGCTGCTCCTTCCCGAGGACGTGTTCGTGTCTGAAAGCCGGAATATGGAGCTCCTGGGGAGGGGGGATGGCGTGTGTCGGAGCTCGTTGGAGCTGGGCTTTAGTACGGCGAGGCGGGCAGGGAAAAATGACAGCGGAGCGTTTGTGCTCCGGAGCTAATCCCCTGCTGCCCGTGCGGCTCCGTCGGGCTCCGGTTTGGGCCCCGACACCCGTCAGCCGTTCCGGAGGAAAACGCCAGGGAATGATTTCACTCTTGGAGTCGCAGGCAGAGCGTGCGCTCACTCCAGCTGGGAGGCTGAACTGGTTGGGGCTTGGGTTTGGTTTTTGTTGGTGTGTTGTTTTTTTTCTGGGAGTGAGTAAGAGACTCGCCGAGCTCCTGCTTTTCCCATCTGGACCCTGTTTTGAATTCGAGGTGGAATTTTTTTTTTTTTTGTGTTGTTATTATTTTTCCTCATCTCTTAAAGGAAACTGGTTGTGACAAAGGAAAAGGACAAAAAAGTGGGGCTGTACACCATCTACGTAAACCCGGCCAACACTTACCAGTTTGCTGTGGGAGGCAGAGATCAGTTTGTCAGGTGAGTCTGTGCTGGGGGCCCAGACTGAGCCCCCAAAGTGGACTTGAACATCCCGTGGGGGCTCCGTCGGCACCGCCACGATCCCCGAAATCTCTGCCGTCCGCCCCAGAAACGCTTCGGTCACTAATGCCTCCTCCACCGCCTGGTCTCCCGTAAGCGGCGGGAACACACGGGGATTAACGGAGGAGGATTTGGATCCTTTGATGTTTAGCCCTGGGATCCGCTGTCCAGCCTGCCCAGAAGCCGGGAGGTCCTTCCCTCGGGAACCAGCGATGCTCTTAACGAGCTTCTGATAAACCTCCCCTGGTCCCCAGCCCGTGGGTGGTGCCCGGTGGGCATCAGAGATGAGTTAAGGCTCGGGGAAGGTCTCGGTTCCAGCGGGACCGAGCACCTTGAGTGACAAACGTGTGTCTGTCCCCTCGGCTCCCCGCGCCAGCGCAGGGCTCCCCCGCAGCCGCTGGGTTTTACTGGGCAACTCGTGCGGCCTCTGTTTTGGGCAGAGGCGAACGGTGCCCGCGCCAAGCCCGCCCGCTTCCCGGCTCCCCGAGAGCCAGCGGAGACGGCGCCGCTCGGCTCCCCCAGGACGCGCAGGGGCCGCTCCTCGGGGAGTGGGAAGACGCCGCCGCCCCGCAGCCGGGATCGCTGGCGCGACGTCGGCTCCCCGGAGCGCCAGCCACGCGGCTGGCTGGCATGCCGGCAGCGGCTCCTGGGGCGCCGGGCGAGGAAGCGCTTAACACATGGGCTCGCAGGCTGCTCAGATGGCAGCGCCAGTGCCACCGCAGCTCGGTGGCTTTCGGAAGAGCCCAGGATCGTTGCTCAAAACACAACCGCCCCTCCGTGCCACTCTCTGCCCTCTGTGTCCAGGTGCCTCCTCTCCCCTCGGTTTCCCTGGCATCAGGGATGCTCGGAGAGGTTGGGGATGCCAAGGAGCCCGAGCCAGCCGAGGGACGGGCACGGTGGGGCTCACGTCCCCCTGGCAGAGCCCCGAGCACAGGTTGCAGCCTGTGCCCTCACAGGCTTTGACGTTGTCCCGCGCCACCGAGCGATGCCTCCGATGTAACGAGAGGTGACATTAAGCTGCTTTGGCCCAGACTTGTGCCAGTCCGGCCGCTCGCAGGTCTGCAGATCCCTCGGCGAGGGCCGGAGCCTCTGGCGGGCATCGGAGCAGGTCGTGGTTTCAGAGCCGGCCATCCGTGCCCATCGGCTCGGCATCCCTCGTGTCTCGAGTGAGTGCCAAACGCCTGCCGTCCTTCCCGCAGGATTTACGACCAGCGGAAAATAGATGAGAATGAGAACAACGGCGTGCTCAAGAAATTCTGCCCTCACCACTTGGTAAGCGGCTCGATTTCGCGGCGCACCGGCGCGGTGGGCAGCACCAGGGGTCTCTCCCCTGCGGCGACGTGGCATGGGAGAGTTCGTGAGTGGGTGGACTGGCAGAGGACATCCCGTGGTGGCCGTCGGCTCTCGGCTGCCTGCGTGGGCGGGTGGCAGCTCTGCCGCAGCGCTGTGGCTCGCGTGGCCTGTGTGCCAGCGCCGAGCCTGGCACAGGGTGGGCAAACCTGGTGGGGAACTGCGCCCGCTGCGGGGTGAGCGATAGGCAGCTGGGTCTCCTGCCGGCAGTGAGGCTGTCCATGCCAGCCTTGCCAGCAGGACCAGCCTTTGCCCAGCACCCGTAGCCGGGCTGGTGCCGGCAGCGCCCGCCGTGGAGCGAGAGCCTGGGATGGGGCCTGGGCAGACCTCACCGCCCGGGTCTGCGGAGCGCTCCCTTGGGAGCCAGGCGTAGGAGCGGCCGAGAAGTGCTGCTGGCCAAGCCTCTCGCAGGCTTCCTGCCTGGAAAACGGCTCCAGAGGCCGAACAAACCGCCTGGGCTTTGGTTTTTTCCTTGACCCAAATCTTCCACTGTCCGTAACGTCCCACCTCGGCGTCGGAAGCGGCAGAGCAGTCGCTCGCGCGCCGAGCTCGCTACCCGGGCACGTGGCCGGCGCAGGGGTGCCGGCGCGCTGCGGGAGGAGGAGGTGGGAGCGGAGCTGTCTGTGCTTTCCCCAGGTGAACAGCGAGTCCAAAGCCAACATCACCTGCCTCGTCTACAGCCACGACGGCTCCGGTGAGTGACCGCCCTTCCCGCGGAGGCGATGCTGACGGGCGAGTCGCGGGCTGTGGGGCAGAGCGCCCGGGGCGGGGGGGTTTGCGGCACACCCACCCCGGCAGAGAGACCACCTCCGGGTGCTCCCTGCTCACACCCATCTCTCCCGTCCCACGCCAGAGCTGTTGGCCAGCTACAACGACGAAGACATTTATCTCTTCAACTCCTCTCACAGCGACGGAGCAGAGTACGTCAAGAGGTACAAGGGACATCGCAATAATGCCACTGGTGAGGACCGGCTGGGATGGCTGTCGGGGTGGGACCCCCCCAGCAGGCAGCATCCCCCACCGCGGGGGCTCCGGGGCTCTCCCCAGGCCACCTGCAAAGCCCCCCCCCACGTCCCCTTCCGCAGCCGAGCGCGCTGCCCGCACCCCGGGGGCGGCGTGGAGCGTGGCTTCCCCCTTCTGGCACCCAGACTGGGCTTGGGTGGTCTGGAGGTGGGGGGCTGTCCCAGAGCCACCCGGAAGAATAATCACCTGCTTGGAGCTGGTTCCCGCAGCTCCCAGCGCTCCTCTTCCTCTCCAAGACCCTTCGCCCAAACTCGGCGGTGCGAAGAATGAGCCATTATGTGTCTGGGGACGGAAGGGATCCGCGCCCGTCACCCTGGCAACTCGCCGGCTGCCAGGCAGGAAGCGGATTCCTGGCAGGGAGCGCTGCCCGGCTCCTGATGGCCTCCGGCCGCTCGTTCCTCTCCTTCCAGTGAAAGGCGTCAATTTTTACGGCCCGAAAAGCGAGTTCGTGGTGAGCGGCAGCGACTGCGGCCACATCTTCCTGTGGGAGAAATCGTCCTGCCAGATCGTGCAGTTCATGGAGGGCGACAAGGGCGGAGTGGTGAGTCCCCGCCGGCACGAGCCGCTTCCACGTGAATTTGCCGTCGCTTTTCCTGCTTTTTCTACCAAAAAGGGCTCCCGGTGCCCCACCTGCGGGGAGCTCGGCACCGATCCGGCCCGGGGAGCGGCAGCGGGGACGG
Source organism: Tauraco erythrolophus (assembly GCF_009769465.1). NCBI lineage: Eukaryota > Metazoa > Chordata > Aves > Musophagiformes > Musophagidae > Tauraco > Tauraco erythrolophus. The sequence goes on along the minus strand of NC_141467.1, from coordinate 25,804,053 downwards.
TGCCTCGAATGTTTCCTGGCACACGAAATCCCTCGAGGATTTCACCCGGATGCCCACGGGGTGCCTGGCACCGAAGGAGGGGTGAGGACATCGGAGCTGCGGCTGTCCGGGATGGGGGCACCCGTCTCCCCCTTCCCCTTGTCCCAGCGGGGCCGCGGGGGTCTGCGGGGAGAGCCGCGCGCTCCCACGCCGGGTCCGGGCGCAGCTGCATCCTCCACCCCGTCGCGTCCGGGAAAGGGACGCAGCTGCGCCGGGGCCGGCCCTGTGCCGAATTTCCCAGGCTCCGGCCGGCGACGGTCGGGTCCCAGCGGCCGCTGGTGGCGGGATCTGTGCCCGGTTTCGGCTCGGGGCTGCCCTGGGCTCGGAGCCAGCGGGCGCTCGGTCGAACGCATCGCCGCGCAGTCGGTACCTGTCCCCAGCGGGCGCAGGGTTGGGAGGGGACGGGATGTGCTGTTGCAGGCAGATGGGGGACAGGTTTTGGGTGGGCATCGGGCAGCAGGTGCCCAGCTGGCATGGGGACGGGTGGCAGAGCCCTGCCTGCTGCTCCCTCCCGCTCCTGGCCGAGCCGGTCCCCGCTGTGCCGCTCCTCCGCCAGCCCCACAGTCGCCTTTTGTCTGGGTGGCCGCGGCACCGTGCCAGCTCCTGGCAGCTGCTGGCACTGCCATCCGCAGCCAGCAGAACCAGTGCGGGGCTGGATCCGGCCCGAGGACCTCCCTGGCAGCCGAAGCGCCCTGGGATGGACGCGGCCCCTTGCCCGGTGGGCTCCCCACTTTCGTTGCACCAGGCTCGGTGCCCTGTGAAATATTTGGGTGTACCTTGAATTTTGGGGCTTGCTTGTAGGGGTGGGGTGCCGGGGTGGGTTTGGGGTGACCTCCCCCCGCTCTCCCCCCAATTCTCTCCCCCCCAGGTGAACTGCCTGGAGCCCCATCCCCACCTCCCCGTCCTGGCCACCAGCGGCCTCGACCACGACGTCAAGATTTGGGCGCCCACGGCGGAGAATCCCACCGAACTGACCGGCCTCAAGGAGGTGAGACCCAGAGGGTGAGGTGGGGGTGGGTCAGGGGGCTGCGGGCCCCCGCAGCCCCCCTGACCCCCCCCCCCCACCTCATTTGGCCCCAGGTGATCAAGAAGAACAAGCTGGAGCGGGACGAGGACAGCCTCCACCACACCGACATGTTCGACAGCCACATGCTCTGGTTCCTCATGCACCACCTGCGACAGAGACGCCACCACCGGGTAGGTGCTGGGGGGTCCCCTCGGTGTGTGTGTGTCCCCCCCACCCATCCTCTTTGCCTCCAGCTCCTTCACCTCCTTTGTCCCCAGCGCCGAAGAGAGCCGGGAGCACCGGACGGCGACTCGGACGAGTCTCCCAGCTCCTCCGACACCTCGGACGACGAGGAAGAAGGGCCGGATCGGGTGCAGTGTATGCCATCGTGAGCCCCCCCCAGCCGGGTGGGGGGCTCTGGGCACGCATCGTCCCTACTAACACTTTGAGCTTTGTATTGACTTGTTAAGGACCCCCCACCCCTCCCCTTCCCCCCTCCTCATCCTCGCAGCTCCCCCCCCGCCCCCAGACCACCAGGGGTGGCACAGCCTCAGCCCGGGGGTCCTCTCCCTCCCCAGGAGCCACGCAGAGATGGGGGGGGCCGGGGGATTTTTGTACTAACGTGGCCCCCTGGTCCCCTCTCCTGCTTTTCTGAGGCGGGGGGGGAACCCGGCCCCCTCCCTGGCACCGGCCCTCACGCTCTTCAGGGCTCCCCCTTCCCTGGAGGCTCCTACCCCCCAGGGGGGGCTGCATCCCCACCTCCCTCCCTCCCTCCCCCCCCCCCGGGGGTGTTTGCAGAGAGATGCTTGTCTAGTTTGTACATATCAGTGATTTGCACTTGGTTTGGCCCTTCTCCGCCCCCCCCGGCCCCCCCCGGGGCAGCGGCCGGAGCCCCCAGGAGCCAGGAAGGTCCTTCTATTTTCTGTTACTTTTAAGGAGATCTCTTCTGGGGGGGTGGGAGCGGCGGCGAGGGCCCCCCATCACTGTTAGAGGCCTAATTTTATATGTATTAAAACCAAATCGAACTTGGATGTTATCAAGTTAAAATTATTGTAAAAGTTTGAATATATATTATATATAAATGCAATAAAAGCCAACGGAGAGAGGCGGAGGGCTGCGTGTCCCCTTCCCCATCCCCCTCCCCACGCTCCCCCTGGCCCCAGGCCCCCCCCCCAGCCCCAGGGAGAGCGTGTATCCCCCCCCCCCCTTTCAGAGGGGTGTATTCTGCCCCTTTTGTGCCCCGTTTTCACCCAAACGCGCCCCCCACAGAGCCACGCGACCCTCCAGAGCAGCTTTCATCTCCATCTGTTTATGAGAGATCTGTACACAGTCAGCACGGTCGGGGGGGGGGACGGGGATGGGGGGGGTAGAGGGGGCAGGGAGGGGGCACACCAGAGGGTCACCTCTCTGCCCCCCCACCAGGATCTCACGGGGGGGGGTGGGGGGTGGGGAGTGGGTCCCGAACAGTCATTTTTGCAACAAAAGACACAGTTTTTTGGGGAAACGAATGTGGTCCCTGTCCTGGAGACAATAAATATGGGGGGGGGGACAGGACAGGACGGGGGGGACACAAGAGCCGGCGGCCGCACACAGGCGCTCTGCGGGTTTTAGCTTTTATTAAATAAAATATATTAACATATACTCTCTCCAGTGGCCCCCCCCCTCGCTAGCCCCCCCCCCCCCCAGGTTAGTAGCTAGAGCTGAACCCAAAGACCCCCCCCATGCACTCACTAAAGGGGGCTCTGCCTGTTTTCCCAGTCCAGTGACCCTCCCTCCCAGTATGGCACTGGGGGGGGCTGGAAGGACACACCCTGCCCCCCCTCCCCCCCCCCCGGTATCTCTGGCTGGTTTGGGGGGCTGCCAGTTCTGCACCCCCCCACGCAAAGTGAGGGTTTGGGGGGTCCTTCCAATGGAGATTTCCCTAATGCCTGGGGGGGGGAATCTGGGGTGTTGGGGGGGTCTGGGGTATCCACCCCCCTCGCCCTCCTCAAACATCACCGCCCTGCACAGAGGCTCCCACTGCCTCCCCCCCATGTCACCTCCTCATCCCCCCATCCACCACAGCCCCCGGGGGGGGACACACTGCAGACGTGCCCCCCCCTCCCCGTGGGGCTGAGTCCTGACAAACTCACCATCCTCCATCCCGCCTGGGGGGGTCAGCACAGACCCCCCCCCACCTCAACCTTGCTGCTCGCCTCCCTCCCCACCTGCCCTGTCCTTCATCCCCGTGCCCCCCCCCGTGACACTCACTTGGGTCCCTGTCCCCAGCACTGCCCCCCCCGCCTGGCACTGGGGTGGGGAGTGGTCCCGGTGCCCATCACCCCCCCACCCGCAACTTGGGCCGGGGAGGGGGAGGGGGTCCCTGTTGCTGTTGTCCCCCCTCCCAGTGAGGGCTTTGGGGGGGGTCCCCTGGGAATAGCAAAGCGCCCACCCCCCCAACACACGCACACCCACACGTGCACACCCACGCACACGCAGAGCCGCCCGGCCCCGGCCCCGACTTGGGGGGGGGGGCGTTAAGACTTTGTTAGTGACCGTGCCGGCCGCCCCCCACCTGCCCACGTCCCGGGGCCAGAGAGGCAGCAGGGGGACACAGGGGGTGGGGGGCCACAGCCTTCCTCCTCCTCCTCCTCCTCCTCCTTCTCACCCCCCACTCAGGCTTTCTTGGGTGGGGGGGCCAGTTTGATGATCTCCTCTTCCGAGGGCTGTCGGATGATGTCTGCCGAGACACGGTGGGGGGGGTCAGTGGGGCCTCTCCCTGTGTCCCCCCCATCCAAAGCGATCCTGTCTCTGCCCTGGGGTCCCTGTCCCTGCCCTGGGGGTCCCTGTCTCTGCCCTGGGGTCCCTGTCCCCACCCTGGGGGTCCCTCTCTCTGCCCTGGGGGTCCCTGTCCCGGCGCGGGGGGGGCTCACCCTTGTACTTCTTGGCGCTGGGGATGCGGGTGAGTTTGGTGTCCACCTCGTCCTCCTCGGAGATCTTGAGGACCTGGGTGCGGTACTGCACCACCATGGTCAGCAGGTCGGGGCGGCGCGAGATCTCGAAGATGTGCTCGATGTAGGACAGGTTGTCTGCGGGGACGGGGACACGCGTGGGGCCACGGTGATGGGGACAGACTGGGACAGGGGACGGGAGCAGGTAGGGATGGAAGCCAGGGCAGGGGACAGGGGATGACAATCCCAGGGGACAGGGACTGGAGTGGGGACTGGAAAAGGGGATAAAGGACGGGAATGAGGGCTGGGATGGGGACCAGAAGCACCTGGCAGGGTCTGGGGTGGGGACTGGGGCAGGGGACAGGGACGGGGACCGAGGCAGGGACTGGGAGCAGGGCTGGCAGCAGGTGACAGAGATGAGGAGCAGGGACAGGGACTGGAACCGGGAGTGGGACAGGGATGGGGATACAGATGGGAGAAGCCAGGGTGGGGACCACAGAGGGCAGGGACAGGCACAGGGGTGTGGACCAGGGCAGGGGACAAGGACAGGCACCAGTACGAGGGACTGGGATGGGGACCAGGACAGGGCAGAGGGCCAGGTCAGGGCCAGGGGTCATGGACTGGGACAAACAGGGGCCAGGGACGGGACAAGACCCCAGGGGACAGTTGATGGGGACAGGGAGCGGGGCAGGGGCCGGGGTGGAGACCAGGACAGGCATCTGGGGACCAGGGGAGGGACAGGGACGGGCAGGGCCACCCCGGGGGGAGGGGTCTCACCTCTGTCCAGTTTGCTGTGCTTCTCCAGGAAGGCGAACCAGTGGTGGCTGGTGGCGATGGCCTCGCTCTCCTCGCTGGGGATGTCCTCCTTGCAGGCCGACTTCAGCTGCTCCAGGTCCTCGGCCGTGATGTTCTGGGCCAGCTCCTCCAGCAGGCTGCGGTACTCGGCCATGGCTGGCACCACTCGTGTCACGAGCTGCCCGGCCTCAGCCGCTGCCCCCCCCGGCCCCCCGCCCGCCGCGGCGCCAGGCGGGCTCCGCTGGCCCGTGACTCATGTGATGCTCACGGGATGTGACAGGGACGGGGGGGACGGCGGGACCCGCCGGGCGCTGGCGGCGGCTGCTCTGCTGCGTGTGCCCCCCCCCAGCACGGGGGAGCCTCGCACACGCGCCCCGGCCTTGCGCAGCCCCCCCCCCCCCATTGCATGATGCTGCCTGCACACACACTCTGGCTTTGCAGTGATCCCCCCCCTCTTTGCACGCACACTGCCCTTGCACAGACCCCCCCCCATCGTATGGTCTGACCCCCCCCCCACCCTGGCACGGCACAGCCCCCCCCTTGCACACTCACCACATCCCCCCCCTCCTTGCTCTGGGCACCCTGGGGCGCGGGGCTCGTGGGGGGGGGGGGGGACCGGGGGCACCCCCAGCGCCAGGCTTGGGTGGGGGTATGTGGGGAGGGCAGAGTCGGGGCTGGGGGGGTCACACGCCGTCCCCCATCTCCTGTTGCACCTCGGTCGCCATGGCGACCGCTGCCACCCACCCCAGGGATGCGGTTGCCGTGGCGATCGCAGCACCCAGCCACCCTTCGGGGTTCCTCCCGACTCCCTCCCCGGTGGCAGCACCCATGGGTGCTGGGGGGGGGGGGGGGCCGGGACCCGGGCACCCCACGCGGGCCATACAGACACGGGGGGGGGACACACGGACACAGACACGCTGCTACCCACCGCTCTGCTCACCCCCGGCACGTGCACGCATGCGCAGCCCCCCCCCCCCCCCCCGCACACGCTCGTGCCCACACCCGTAAACACCCCCCCCACGCAGACACCTGCACGCGCAGGACACCCACCCCCCCCACACCCCCGCTCGCACACGCGCTCCCGCGTGCCCCCCCCCGCGCACACGCGTGTCCCGGCGCTGTCCGGCCCCTTTAAGGCGGCCGGTGACTCAGCCCTTGGCCCGGACGCCGGGTCCTTCCGGACGGGGGGGGGGGTGGGGGGGGTGGGGGCAGGGACCCCCGCCCGCCGGGGCCGCCTGACCGTTCTCAGGCCCGACCGGTCCGGTCCGGCCCGGATGCTGAGCCCCCTCCCCCCCGCGCCCGCCCGGGAGGGGAGGGATGCCCAGGACCCCCCCGCGGGACCCCCCCTCAATTCAGTTTTCCCATGCAAAGCCCCTCATGAATATGCACGAGGGGCGTGGCCCGACGGGGGCCCATTCACAAGGGCGGGCGGGGGGCGGTGGCGGGGGGGGGAGGGCGCCTAATCCCGCCGCGGGGTGGGGGAGGACACGGGGGGGCAGGACACGGGGGGGGCCGGTTCCTTCCCGCCTTTGTCTCCCCCGCTCCAGCCAGGTGCGGGGGGGGCGAAGGGGGGGGGGGGCGCTCCCGCAATCACTGCTTCCCTCTCGTGTTTTTTGGGGGGGGGCGCGATAGCGGGACGGGGACAACGGGCCTTTGTGCCGCGGGGAGCAGCGCAGCGCGGGCCGGGGCCGCCCCCGCCGCCCCCCCCCCCGTGAAACCGAGTCACGGCCCCGCGGCCCCCGCCCTGAGCCACGGGCACGGCCCCGCCGCGGGGGCGGCGGCACGACCCTGCCCCGGGGGGTCCCACCGTGCCCGCGGTGGGAGCAGCATCCCCCGGGACGCACATCCCACATCTGGGGCACATCTGGATGCGCCCCGCCCCGCCCCATGCCTCAGTTTCCCCATGCGGGGCCGTGCGGAACCTCCGTGGGCCGGAACACCAGGAGCGGGGGGGGGGGGGCGATGAGTCGTGGCCCCCCTCAGCCCTCCCCGTCCCGGGGCCGCGGGGCGGAAGAGGCGGCTCCGCCACCGTCACGGCCCAGTTCGGCCCCAGTTTCGCCCCGGTCGGGCCCAACCCGGCCCGGAGGCGCGTGACCTCCTCCCGCGCCCCTTCCCACTCGTGTTCCTCAGGAATCCGGCCACGTGCAACACCCCCCCAACCCCCCCCCAGCACCCACTCGCGGCGGGGACGCTCCGCCCGGGAGAACGGGTGGCATCCCGGTGCTCGGCTGGGACCGGGAGGCACCGTGGGGGCGGCGCGCGGGTCGCGGGGGGACCCCGTGCCCCACGCGGAGCGGGTGGCATCCCTGGGGGAGGTGGGACACGCCGGGTGTCGCGTGGGGATGGGGGATCCGGGGGGGGGGGGGCACCGGGTGGGGATGAGCACCGGGACCGGGTGGGGATGGGGGCCCCCTATCCCGCGTGTCCCGCGTGGGAACCGGATGGCACCGCGTGGACTGGCGGGCCCGGCCCCCCCCCCCCCCCCCCCCCCCCCCCCGCCCCTTTCTCGGGTCATGGGTTCGGGCCCCCCCAAGGGAGCGAAAGGGGAAGTGGAAGGGGCGGGCGGGACCCGCGGCGGGGGGGGGGGGATGGCACCGATGGAGGAGGTGGGGGGGTGGTCCTGGCACCCCCGATAACATCGGGGCCGTTAACCCCTTCCTGGTCGCGGCGGGATGTGCCGGAGGGGGGGGCATCACGGGTGGGGGCACTGCCCTTTACCGGAGGGGGGGGGAAATTACCGGAGGGGGGGTGTCTGCTACCGAGAGGGGTGTCTAGTACGGGGGGGGGGGGGGAGGTGTTCTACTACCGCGACCCCTGCCCGGCTGAGGGGATCGGGACCGGGACCGGATGGAGGCGACCGCCGCCGCCTCCATCCGGTCCCGGTCCCGGTCCCGATCGCAGTCCCGGTCCCGGTGGCCGGTCGGGGCCTTGGTTCCCCGCGCAGCCCCGCACTTACCGGCCGGCTGGGGCGGTGCCGGTGGCGGTGGCGGAGCCGGTGCGGCCGCTCGGTGTCTCGGCGCTGCCGCTCTGAGCAGCGGGGCGGGGCGGGGCGGGGGGCGGGGCTTATCCGGGCGGGGCTGAGTGGGCGGGGCTTGGCGGGGCGGGGCGGGAGGGGTGGGGGCTGGAGGAACCGCCCCGCCCCACGGGGACCGTATTTGGGTGGGGGCTGGCGCGGACACCCGTACGGGCACCCACGGACCGTGCCGTGGGGGGGGGGGGCGCTGATCCCCATCCACCCTCGTCCTTTTGGGGTCCCCCAGCGACCCCCGGTGTCACCCCAGGCAGGAGACGCGGTGAGGGGCACCCACGAGTGTCCACGTCCCCTGTGGGTGTCACCACCCCCCCCAGGAAGCCCCAGGGAAAGCCCCCCCTGGGGATCACCCACCGGGGATACCCCCAGGGCAGCTGCACAGGGATCTCGGGAGCTGGGGGGGGGGGGGGGGCGGGGGTCATCACGGGGGTCTCCTGGGGCAGGGAGCTTCCACGGGGACGGGGCTCGAGCTGGGGGGTCCTGCACGGGGATTTGCACGAGTGCGGGGGTGGGGGTTGCACCAGGAGATCCCCCCAGAGCTGCCACTGGGATCTCACGGGGGGGGCTTCCGGGGGAAGGGGGGGGCTTTTAGGGGCCGATCCCTCAGGATGCTGCACGGGGATCGTGCACGAGGAGGGTGACAAGGGGACATCTCGCATGAGGGATGTCGCACGGGCATCTCGCCTGCGCCCGGAGCATCTCCAGCCCCCCGGGTCCCAACCCCCCCCGCGACACAGCCTGGTTCTTCGGGGACTTTAATGGCTGGCACAGGGCCGGGGCCGGGAGCGGGGGCCCAGCACAAGGCCTAGTTGTCGTTGTCACTGTCGTCATCATCGTCATCATCATCCTCAGTGCTGATCTCTCCCGCCAGCACGTCCTCGATCCACTCCCCCAGCTCCGCCGGCCCAGGCAGGTCGTCCCCATCTGCCATCTCCAGCCACACGCTGTCGGCCTGGGGACAGGGGTCGGGGGACGTGGGATGGGGTGGGGGACACCTGCTGTGGGAGGAGGCAGGGGACACCTGGGGTGGGAGGGGTGGGACCCACGGGGGACGGGACCCCGACTCCCAGGAGCTGCCTTTGAGACCCACCCGTGTGATGAGCCCGTCGGGACTCAGCCCCCAGGGCTGGCTGGCACGGGGGGGGCCATGCCGAGGGTCCCGGCGGGGGACACTCACGTCGGTGACGTTGACCACCCCGATCTGGGGCCGGGACAGGTCGATGTTGAAGATTTTCTCCCAGTAAGCGACGAGCTGGTGGGGACACACAGGTCAGCCCCCCCCCCAGGCCCACCCCACGGTGCTGGGGGGGTCGTGGTGGGGTGTCCCCCCCGCCAGGGGAGCCGGTACCAGCGGGAAATCCTCGGGGTCAATCCAGAGGATGCTGAGGTTGGGGTTGTCCGTGTTGTCCCGCGCCACATCCTAAAGGATCTCCAGGAACTCAAACCCGTCTGGGGGGAAGGGGGTGAGGGGTGCCAGGACCCCCCCCCCGAACCCCCTGACCACTGCCCGGCTCCCTCAGCCCCCCCTCACCCGGATCATCCTCCTCTGCGAAGGCCACGATGTGGATCCCGTCCATGTCATCCTCCTGGGGGCACATGGGCACTCCGGAATGGGGAGGGGGGGTCCTCAGGGTGGGGGGGGGGTCAAGGTGATGGGGACAGGACCCCCCATCCCTGTCCCCCCACACTCACCCCGGTCTCGTACATGCTCTTGGGTTTGAGTTTCCGCAGAGTGGCCCTGCGAGATGGAGGGGGGCAGTGAGCAGCACCCCTAAACCTGCCCCCCCCCCCGGACGCTGCCCCCCCCCAGGGCTCTGCTGTGCAGCTGCGGGGGTGCTCAGGTGTGGGGTGCAGTGGCTGGCGGGGGCAGGACACCCGGGCTGGCACTGGAGGGGAGGCAGGGCACAGTGCCAGGGCTGAGCCCCCCCGGCACCGCTGGCAGCTCGGGGGGGACCGTGGAGGGTCCCCCCATCTCCTGCAGGATTGAGGCCGCAGCAGGGGGGGGGGTTGATCCGGGAGGGGGATTAATGCTGTGGGAACATCCAAGCAGTGCCCAGGCATTAACCCTGCCCTGCCCGCGCTGCTGGGACCCCTAGGGGTGTGGGGGGGCTCGGCTGCCTCACGGCTCACCGACACCCCCCCGAGGAGAGAGCCTTAGGGCCCCCCCACCATCTGCTGAGGCCTCGTGAACTCGTGTCACCCCAGGGTTGTCCCCAGCAAAGCTGTTGGGGAAGTGGGAGGCTGCCAGGCCCGGACGGGTGGGGAGGGGAGGGGGGGGTGGGGGGTGGGCGAGGGCCTCACTGCTCACCGGGGCCCCCCCCGCCCTGGGAATCCCCCATCCCTGAGGCTGCTTGCTGCCCTGGCAGTCACCCCCCATGGCAACCTGTCCCCATGGCAACTTGTCTCCATGGCAACCATCTCCCCATGGCAACCTGTCTCCAAGGCAACTAGCTCTCCATGGCAACCATATCCCATGGCAACCACCTCCCCCTGGCAACCACCTCCCATGGCAACAACCACCTTCCCGTGGCACTCCTCTCCCCATGGCAACCACCTCCCCATAACAATCACACCCCATCGCAACAACCACCTCCCATGACAACCATATCCTATGGTAACCGCTCTCCATGGCAACCTGGCCCCATGGAAACCACCTCCCCATGGCAACCTGCCTCCCCATGGCAACTATATCCCATGGCAACAACCACCTCCCATGGCAACCACCTCCCATGGCAACCACCTCCCCATGGCAACCACCTCCCCTGGCAACCTGTCCCTATGGCAACAACCACCCCATGGCAACCACTTCTCCGTGGCCAATACCTCCCCTGGCACCCCACCCCCCAGCTCATAGAAATGGACCTCGTTCAGCTCCAGGCTCAGCTTCCGGGCGGCCTGGGGGGGGCCGGGGGTCCCTGAGCCACCCATGGGTGCTGACGGGGGTGATCCGGCCCCCCCGACCCTCGCCCCTACCTTGCCGTTAAAGGTGGCGAAGAAGAGGATGTAGGGGTGAAACTCCGCTGCCGCTGCCTCGAACGCCCTGAAGTCTGGGGGAGGCGGGATGGGTCCTGGTGCTGGCACCGGGTGCCAACACCGGGCACCGGATACCGGCACCGGGTACAGACACCGGGCACCGGCATCCCCAGCGCGGGTCTGTCCCAGAACATCCCAGGTCCCACACATGCCCCAGGTTGCCCGGATCAGTCCCTGGTGTCCCCGTGGAGGGAGGGATGACGGATGAGGGACGGGAAGGATGGACTGGGGGCTGTGGCCGGGGGGGGGCACACAGGGGGGCACAGCGGGGCTGCCCCACGTACGCTCCGAGTCCTCGTTTTTGAAGTAGCCGATGAGTTTGGGGTCACCCTCGATGTTCTCGAAGGCCTGGAGCTCGTGGTCGCCCTCGATGAACTCTACCAGGTCCTCCAGCACCCGGGGGGTGGGGGGGTGGCACCGGGGACCGGGGACTGGCTGGGGGGAGTGTAGGGGGACCCCGTGCCAGGTAAGGAGATCTGGGGGGATATCGCTGTGCCTGAGGGGTCTCAGCTGCGGGGGGGGGGCAGGGGGTGTCACCCTTACCCAGCTTTTTGGCCACAGCCGCGTCCTTCTGGGAGTCAACGAGGCCGAAGCCCACACCCTTGTCCTCCGGCACCTGGGCTGCCAGCTGGGGGGACACCACGCTGCGGGCACCTGCCACCAGACCTGTCCCCCCTTGCCAAGCCAAGGGTCCCCCAGGATCCCCAGTCTGGCTGTGCCCCCCTCCTCCATCCCTCCTTCCATCCATCCCCCCCTGCCCACGCTGGTGGTCCCAGAGGGTGCCAGCTCCGGGGGTGGATCCCCACTGGCAGCCGGTGTCCCCACGGCCGGTGGCACTGGCAGCATCCCCTGGTCCCCACCAGTGTCCTCAGTGCCACACAAGTGGGGTGCCCATCCCCTGGTCCCCACCAGTACCCCTCAGTGCCACACAGGTGCTGGTGCCCCAGCGCTGGTGCCCATCCCACCAGCAGCCCCTGGTCCCGATGGAGTCCCCAGTGCCAGGTGGGGTGTCCCACCCCCCGGCCCCCCCCCCGGGCCCACCTCCAGCACCAGCTCCTCCATCTCGCGGTGCCACTGGGCCGCCCAGTCGCCCTGGCCAGGGCACTGGTGGAGCAGCGCCAGCACTGGGAACCGCTTCAGCATCGCCCGGTAGTTCTGCGGGGTGACGGGCAGCACCCGATCCAGCTCGTCGCGGGTGGGGAAGTCCAGGCCCCCCCCCGGCCCCCCCTGAGCCCCCAGCCCCCAGCAGCGCCAGCACCCACCACCCCCAGACCCCCATCGCCCACTGGGAACGGACAGACGGACAGGGAAGGACACGCGGACGGGTGGGTGGGTGGGTGGGACTCACGGACTTGCAGAGGGGGATGGAGAGACGGGGCTGGGACTGACGGACAGCCGGGGACGGACGGACGGACAGAAGGGGACAGGACGGACGGACACACAGCCGGGGACGGACAGGCGGCCCCGGGGACAGACAGAGCCCCCCGGGCTGGATGACAGCGGGAGGGGGACAGAAGGACACAGCGCTGGGGACAGACAGACGCCTTCGTGTGCAGGGACAGACAGACAGAGCCCAACTGGGACCAGCACAGGACACGGACACGCAGCCCCTGCCTGGCCCCCGGGGGGGGCACACGGACAGACCCGGCCCCAGCAGGAGGGACAGACGGACACAGAGGGGGACACACAGACACACGGTCCCTTCCCAGCCCCAGAGTGGCCGAAGGCACAAAGGGGGGGGGGCAGTGGCACCCTGACCCCCTCCGCATCCCCCCGGCCGCCCCCCCCAGCGCAGGGTCGGGCTGGGGGGGCTCAGCCCCGTCCTCTCCCGCCTCTCCGGCCCCGCTCCAGCTCCATATTAAGAAAGGGAAGAGAAGCTGGCGGGGGGGGGCCGGGGGGGCCGCGGCTAAAAATAAGGAGCCGAGCACGGGGTGACCAGCTCCGGGCACCAGGGACACTGTGGGGACCGGGGGCCTGGGGTCCGGTCCCCAGTGGGTGCTGGGGACCCCCGGGTGGTGGTGGGATCGGGTGACCACCCGCTTTGCTGACCACTGGGAAGTGGATCCCCCCGGGCTGGGGGGGGGCAGACCCACCATGGGCACCCCCAGGGACGGAGGGGGCTCTTCCCCCAGGCTGAGAAGCCATGGGGGCCAGGACCACCGTGCCCGTGGAGGTGAGGTGGCTGGGACCCCCATGCCAAGGGCCATGGGTGCCCAGGACTCCCATGCCAAGGGCCGTGGGTGCCCAGGACCCCCAATGCCAAGGGCCGTGGGTGCCCAGGACCCCCAATGCCAAGGGCCGTGGGTGCCCAGGACCCCCATATCAAGGGCCGTGGGTGCCCAGGATCCTCCATGCCAAGGGCTGTGGGTGCCCATGACCCCCATGCCAAGGGCTGTGGGTGCCCAGCAGCCCAGCGTGTGAGGAATTGGGGTGCCCAGGACCCTCACATGCAGGTGCCAGGGGTGCAGGGGGTCCCCGTCCCCCCACCCCGAGCCGCCTCGTGCCCAGCCCCGGGTCCGGGTGACCCTCACTCCTTATTTTTAACCCCCGGTGACACCGAATCCAGCGGCGAAATCCGACCGGGGCCGGGCCCTGCCCCCCCCGTGCCCCCCCGCACTGCTGACTCAGCACGGCCAGGGCACCCCAACCCCCCCGTGGGACTCACACCGAGTCCCGCGAGGCCCCGGGGGGGTCACCCTGTGTGGCGGTGGGGGGTCCCCAGGGTGCCAGTGGGTTATTGATACCCCACAGCTGCCCAAATGTGGGGGCTGAGAAATGAGGGGGGGACACGGTGGGGGGACCCCAGGGCGAGGGGGCAACCGCCAGGGGACAGTGGGCGCTGGGGAGCGGGGGGTGGGTGACATGGGGACACAGGGGGGCACATGGGGACACGGGGGACATGGAGGGGATATGGGGGGATATGGGGGGATAGGGGGGGACGTGGGGGGGAACCGTGTAACGAAGGAGCGACATGGGGTACTGGGGGGGTCACAGGGGGACATGGGGGTGGGGGGGGCAACCAGATTCCATCCCTCCCCCTGTGCCCTGCATCCTGCCCGCCCTTGCTCCCTTTGCCCCCTGTCGTGTCCCAATGCCCCTCCCAGCACCCCCTGCCCCCAGCACAGACGAGGGCATGAAGGAGTTAAACTGGTTTATTGCTCTGAAAATGGGGGGGGGGTCTGGGGGTGTGGGGTGTGTCTGGGTGCCTCATGGGGGGAGCAAGGAGTGCCCCCCCCCGCACTCCTGGGTCCCCCCGGGCCGGGGGTCCCGACCTGCCCCCCGCCGTGCCCGTCAGTGCCAGCCCCGAGGTTAGTAGGGGGGTGAGGGGGGGTGAGGGGGGGGCCGGGGGGGCCGCACAGGCACTTAGTAGTAGGTCTCCTTCTCCACCCACCCTGCAAAGGAGCAGGAGTCAGGGGGGGCGAGAGGGGGGCGCTCCCACCCCCTGGGTGCCCCCCACCCCCTGGGTGCCCTCCACCTCTCCGGGGTACCCCCTCTCCCATGGGGGCTCCCCATTTCCCTGGGTCCCCCCAGCCCCCTTGGGTGCTCCCCATGCCTTTTGGGTGCCCCCCCCACTTCCCTGGGTGCCCCTCCCTCCCGGGTACCCCTTAACACCCCCCCCCCCACTCCCCCAGTGCCCCCCACTCCTCTGGGTGCAGGTGCTGGTTTGGGGCAGTGTCTGCTTTGGGGGGCAGTGGGGGGGGGGGGGGCCCGAGGGGCTGTGCCAGCTGGGGGGAGGCACTGGCTGCTGCGGGGGGGGGGGCAATGGTGCCTTCGGGGTGCCCAAAATGGGGGGGATTGGGGGGGGCACAGTCAATACTGGGGGGTTTGGAGGGGCTGTGCCTGAAATGGGGAGAGAGCGGTGCCCACCCTGGGGGGGGCAATACGGGGGGGGGGTCGGGAGGGGCTCACTCACCGCCAGGGGTAGCGG